>NC_056735.1:871439245-871719245 GCF_019279795.1 Protopterus annectens
CATGACTAAGATTATTGATGGCCCGCTTGATCATGTACTTAATGTTAAACTATGAACTTTATCAACTGTTCCAGGTGTTTATTTTACAGAGCCTTAAGCCTCATACACTAACATTTATAGCAGACAGACAGAATGAAGAATCTCGTCACTCAAAGAAAAGTTTTATTTTCTTCTGGCTTAGCCTTCTTACTGACCTACTGAGGAGGAGGTATGTGTAAGAGAAAGCACATGGAGTCTCTTATAGAGTCTTCCACAGCCAGTTTGGATGTTGTGGAAGATACAGACTGTCCTTATATCCCTCCTCATGATCCCAGATTAATGAGGGGCCCGGCTAAGTCACCCTCTGTCTTTCCCACAAGAAAAAGAAGGTTTTTCTGATCTACCCAGCAGTTTTTGCACAGTCCTCCCATTCACTGGAATTCTTAAGATTGCCACCAACAGAGTCAGAGAGCCCAGATGAAGTAAGAGGACAAATAATCAGTAAGCTTAGTTCCTATTTAAAAAAAAAAAAGTGCATTACATCTGAAACTACTCTAAAAAAAGCTTCTACATCCAATGACTGACAGATGATTCCAGAACAGTGGATACCTTAGGCAAGTGTGTCTGCAAATCCTTTACCTCATCGATGATTCACTCATTTACCTAACCTGCATGTTGAAGGTTTAAAGGGGTGTGTTCCATACTACCAACCAGTTATCTGTTGGAGCTATGAAAGGCAATTTCACGTGCCGATCAGCAGTGGTATTGTGTGTGGCAATCCATTTGATGCATGTAGCTTGCAGCGATGCTGAAGTTATTGCTGGGGCTGTGTCCAGCATAGCCATTTGCCAGTATGTGTGGCTACATGCTGCATTTGACCAACTTTGCTGAGGATGCTAGAGTTACCATTCTGAATGTCCTATTTCACAGACCAATTTTGTTTGGAATGGAGGAAAATGAACATATGGAGAATATGGAAAAGCAGGACAAGACTCGCTGCTGTTGAAGTTAAATTTCAGCCTTCTCAGCTGACATCTTTTAAATGCAGAAGAGGCCCTAACAAATTCTGCTTAGGTGTTGGTAACAGAAAAACAAATTATCAATCTAGAAAGAATTCTAACAACCACAGTAATTTCCAGAGGGGTCATGGTTCCTGAGAAAGGATTCTGTGCAATCATTTACAACTGCAAAATGATGTATGGGGTGTCCAGCATCAGCCCGAAGACCTTTCTTGGCTGATGACATTTGCTGGCAGTTGGGGTAGTTGTTAACTCCACATGTCATCCTGAATAATGAAAACTATGAACAGATGGATGAGGACAGTTATATCTAGGGATTTTAAGGTGCTAACTGCTTTTGTGCCAGTTTCCCCAAATCCTTCCTTGCCTGACTTCCACCCAGTCAAAAGTAAGTGGCAAAAATAGAGGGCTTAAGAATGTTCCGAGCATGTTTAACAGACCAGAGAAGGTCCAGATATCTAGGTTATTTTTATTGTCAAAAAAGACAAATACATTCAGGTCAGTCTTGGATTTCAGCAGTCTAAAATGAAGCATCCTCAAAAAGAAATTTCAGATGGTCTCAGTGCAATCAATTTATCCTTGTCTATCAGGAGACAGTATGTGTTCTGTGGACCTGAGGACACCTACATCTATACTATAATTATGAGGAGTACAGGGAGTATTTGCAGTTCAGTCAGACACAGTCACTATCAATTTTTGGACTGTTTCACTTGGTCTGTTCTTAGCCCACATGATGTTCACCAAATGCATGCCTGTGGTTGCATTGGACTTCTGTTTACAGGAAGCTATTAGACAACTGGTTCTTAGCTGCTGCTTCTTGTGAATCACTTTCTGTAAGTGAGAAGTCTATAATTAACATAATCCATTCTTTGGGAGTAATGTTGAATATGTCCAAGTCCCGAACAGAGCATGCACAATGTTCACATTGTTAGGCTGCAGTTTTGACATGAAGCTATGCAGAGCAAAGCTCTGGTTGTGTGTTCTTCAGCCACATTTTTTTTTTGTCAAGCTGCTTTAATGGCAGCCATACCATTACTGTAATAGGTGGTTCTGCCTTCATCAAACAGCAGGACTTACACAGCCCACTGTCTAAAACTTTCCCAGGCTGATTGCCCATACACTTTATTCATACTCCTGGACAAAGAGTGACCCACACCATATCTATCTTGTGCATTAAAAGTGATCACCTCATCTAAGATGACCTAAAGGTACTCTATATTTTCATCACTTTTGTATAAACAAGTTTTTCTTTTTATTGTCTTTTTGTCTCTTGGGGTTGTTCACCTTTCTGACCCTCTTTGCTGATGTTTTAAGGTGTTTTTTTCCAATTATATTGCCTTTTTTGTGACTGTGTTAATGACTTCCCCTTCAACTCTTCAAGTTTTTTTTTTTATGCACCACCCCTAATGTGTGCTTGGTTTAACATTTTTATGTGCTGCTTGTTTTAAAAAAAATCTGTTTTTTTCTTGTGTATTATAATTGGGAGTTCGCTCATTGTTACTAGACTGCTTCTTCTAACTACATTATGGACAAGAAGCAGTCTAAGGAATCTAAGAACTGCAAGTGCAACAGTAAGATTTCCCCTCAATGACAAGTATACTTTGCATGTGCTTTGCCCAGAAGAGCAGTTCTCAGCTGACTGTAATAGTTGTGCTGCTTTTAAAATAGCCATCAGAAACCGAAAGAATGGGCTGGCTTTACAGAAAATTAAGTCTAGCTCAGCTCCCAAATTTGAAGCTTCGACATCAAGACCTGAAAGTTGGCCTTCTACTTAACAGGCTTTATCTGTATTCAAAGAAAATGATTTTAAGAGAAAACATAGGTCATACCAGCTTGATTCTGACCTTGATGTCAGGCCACAGCCGATGGTATCGGTGCAGTTGACACTGGTGATGCTCATGATGTCAACCTCACTGGGGTTGCAAGATCCTTCTACATCCAAAGTTTAGGCTAGATCTTTTGGTATTCATGTTGGCATCACATTATTTAGGGATGATTCTCCTCTTGCTGGTTGAGGCCTTGACATTGATCTCAGGGCCTCTTGCTTCTTTGTGTTTGAGCTTGGTTTGGCTGTCAGGGGGGATGTGGGAACTTCTTCATTTCAGGTCCTTGTTCCTGTGGGTTTCATTCTTAATTATTTGAGGTTGATTGTATCACCCCAGTGAGTGGTGTCAGTGTTAATGCTTATATGATTAATGCAGCCTTGTCTACCTGTGCTCCCCTTGAACTCTGCATTCAGTTTGGCTTTAGGTAGAGATCCACATTTCACTGTTACCTTGACCATCAGTAGGATAGATTGATTGGAAGCCCACTGCAGGGTTCCCCTGTTTCATCTAGGCAAGTTTATTTTTCTTCCTGTTTAGATAGGTCATCTCGAAGACAAGGTAAGAAGAGTCCGTACAAGAGGTAACATTTGAACTCCCCTCAGAAGTCTGTAACACCAGATGTAGATGAGGACGAAGAAGCTGATTTCCCAACATCCCCTTTGATGACCCTATAATCAGGAAAAGGGTAGGAGGAACTGCTGATTTATTTTCTTTCTCGAGCTTATGCTGCACGAGGTTTTCTTATTCTCTAATCTTTCCTCTTGATTAACATCTCATATGGCCGAATGGTTCAACTGATAGTCAAAAATGTAAATCAGAAGCCTGTATGTTGTAGCACCCATTCTAAAGAGACCCACCAAGATTCTTTGGCATATGAAGGACTGGACATGTTGGCCATAGACGACTCCAGTTGATTTGGGTGTTTTGCTGCTGCCCATAAGAAAGCTGCTATGTAGCAGAGCCCACAAAACAAGGAGTTACATTTGTTGAACAAAGTAGAAAAGCATGTTTAAGCATTCTTGAGATCCATAAACTGCTTTTTTGCACATGCCATGGCTCTGGAGAGAGAGAGAGAGAAAGAGAGAGAGACAGAGACAGAGAGAGAGATAGAGAGAGAGAGACAGAGAGAGAGAGGACAAAAAATCAGTTCTTTATGGGTTTCCAGATGGGAACTTCTAGATGTCAACCATATGCTTGATCCCAAACTTCACCATGTGACTATTCTGTGGCACTGTGGATGGAACAGCTAGGACATAAGGAAATGGAGTATCAG
This sequence comes from Protopterus annectens, assembly GCF_019279795.1. Taxonomy (NCBI): domain Eukaryota; kingdom Metazoa; phylum Chordata; order Ceratodontiformes; family Protopteridae; genus Protopterus; species Protopterus annectens. The sequence goes on from NC_056735.1 coordinate 871,443,343, forward strand.
TGCACCTTTATGTCTGGTTGCTGCTGACAGATTTATTGATGATACTAAGCTGACTTTCATGAGTGCCCTTTTGATGGGACCCTTCTGCTTTGTCCCATTGCTGAAGAAACAGAAACAGAATGAAAGGTTGTTACCACTGTTGAGTTAAATTTGAAGCTCCTTAATGCTTGATTTCAGGGACATAGTGGAGCCAATATTGGTTCAGATATAGCCAACATCTGTGCTCACAAGGGAAAAAAGTGGAGGTCCTAGGAAGCTAGAATGTGGCCATAGTGACTTCCAGAATAGTCACCCACCCAAAGACAGTAAAAACCAACAAAGCAACTAAGGGTACCTTAGCCTCCTCTTCTAGGGGCCTACAGTCTATTTCCTGAGACTTTGCCATATTGTCCTACACAGGAGGCAGTCTGAGGTCACCTGTCCTTCCACTTATGTGTAGAAGGCTGACACATGGAAAAAGTGGGTAGGACATTAATAGGTGTGTACCAGGCTAACAACCACTGGGGCCTTTGTAAACCTAGCCAGCCATCCCATTTGTATTCTGCAAGTTTATGTGCCTTAAAGGTTATTTTAAGGGGTATATGTAAGCTAGGGCAAGATTTACAGGCTACCCCTGTCCTTTAGGAACATAAATGCTAAACTCGGGAATGTATTTCTGATTTCCCACCCACTGGTCCAGGTTTCTCTTGAATTGCATTAGGGAAGAGCTCTTATTCACACAGATGGGAAGCTTGTTCCAGAGAACAGAAATTGTGTGTGACCCATACCTGTCCGTCCAACTTTCTATGTCCATCAGAGTGGGATCAAAGGATACCTTGCATGTCAGGCATAGATCACCTCTCAACATCCTGTAAGAAACAAATATACAGATAAGGCTTTGAGGTGATCTGTAAAGGACATTCTGTTTACACCCTGTATACTTTCTATGAAGAACCTCCATGGACATTCCAGTTGTTGCATGTGCTTAATTAGGTACATAACATAAGGGTAATTGTACTTGGTGATGGGCCTGATGAGGACTGAATACAGTGGAACTATGACTTCCTTGGACCTAGATTCTGTACCCTTGCTTAGAATTTGAGTAATGTAGAATTACTTCCTTCCTACTTTAAACACATGTTGGTCAAAAGACAGGTTACTATCTACATGAGTACCTAAATCCCTGACTACTGGTACTACTGCTAGGGATGTGCTATCGATGAGGTAATTTCCTAGTTTGGGCGACTTCCCAAAGGGTACTAGAATACATTTCTTGGGATTGATTTTAAGCTTTGGATTTGGTACCAGTCATTTGTCTGTTTTAGTCCTGCCTCTAGGATGTTAGTGTCTTGGAGGGATTCTTTAACTGCTCCTAGTTTGCAATCCTCTGCAAACTTGGTTGGCCAGAGGCCCTTGACATTGTCCTTGACTTCTAAGATGTAGATGTCAGAAAGGAGTGGACCCAGCATGGAGCCCCGAGGTTCTCCACTAGTAACCGGACTCTTTGTGGAGGTTGGCTCTCATATTCTAACTTTTTGGGTCTTGTCTAAAAACCATCTGGCTATCCAGCATGTAGCATAAGGGTTTATGCCTATATCCATGAGTTTGTTTTCAATGCCTGAGCGGGATATTGTAGCAGATGCCTTAACCAGGTCAAGGTAGGTAGTACGCAGTGTTTTTCCCTCGTCCATTGCCTTGGTGACCTTTTCAAAGAGTTCGACAAAGTTGAGTAGACGTGATCTGCCCTAGAAACCAAACTGGTTTGGATCCAGTGTTTGAAGGTTTTTTTTTTTATGTCCTTACTAAAATGTCCATGATAGTTTATTCCATGGCTTTGCATATGAGACTAGTCAGACTTACAGGTCTTTAGTTTCTGGGGTCTGTTGATGGCTAGCTCTTGTGCAGAGGGATGTTCATTGCAGTTCTCCATTCATGTGGCACAAAGCCTGTCTGGAGGCTGTGGTTAAACAGTGACTTCAATGCACCCAATAGGTCATGTTTTAGGCTATTAGGAGGCATCCTTGAAAATTATCAGGCGCATCGATGGAGTGTTTTTTGGTCTTAGAGAATGCTTCTAGGACCTGCTACCTAGTAATAGTTGGGGTAGTTTTGTTTGATATTATTTCCTGGGGGGGGGGGGGCACAAGATAGAGGGGGTAAAAAATTAGGGCTGAATTTGTTGGCTGGCAGATTTGATACATCTTCTGACTTAGCACACTGCTGCGTGCTTTCTTTGAGGTTTTGGACATAGCTGAAGAAAGTCTTTTTGGTTGTCATTTGCCTGGGAGGCTATCTTTAACTCAGGTTTGGTTTTAGTAGACTTAATTTGCCCTCTTAATTGTTTCTTTAGATTACTGAGAGTGTTTTTATGCTGGGCATAGCAATTCTTAACCATGGCTATGACTTATTTTTTCTTTTCTTGTACAATCTGTTTATGTTTGGATTCTACCCGGGTGGTTTGTTTATTGAGTTAGTTCCAGACTTATTTCTAGTAGGCAAAGCTGCCTCTGTGCATTTATTGCCATGATTGTACAGGGTTTCTGTGAACAATTCTGCATAGGCAGCTGTGTTGTCTGGGTTTGGGGGGCATGAAATTTTGACGTTATTTCATCCTAGTAGGAAGTTTGCCTTAGGCAAATTCCCATATCATATTCTTGCAAGCTATAGGTCACCTTCTATGAGACTGTTTTTCAAACAGCAGTCTGCGGACCAGCTGTGGTCCAGCAGCAACTTCCTGCCAGTCTGTGAGATGGGAGATTTATTGTTTAATTTAAAAAAAAAAAGTTTTGTTTTAAGGGCATTTAAGTCTTCATCTTCTGCACGCATGGAATTTGAATGCCAGAAGATGTTTGAAATGTGGCTCACGAATGGACAAGTGAGGTGTGTGTGTGTGTGTGTGTGTGTGTGTGTGTGTGTGTGTGTGTGTGTGTGTGTAAGTGGTAGACAGGTAGGGGTGTGTGGATTTACTATCAAAACATCAAACATCACAATGTAAACTGATCAAAAATGTGGCTTAAATGTTCAGTGTGCTTCATATTAATTAGCTGACATTGCCAAATCGAAATACCAAACATTTCGAATATGGCAGTTTTTGAAGACAGCCAGGATATGCTTACCTGCCACAACTTGCCCGCTTGCTTTCCAGCAGTATGAACGAACACTGTTCAGTACTGCACAATGATAGAACTCACATTTCACCCTCACACTCCTTGCAAATTATACATTCCAATTCTGAGATCACACTACAGTGAGGAAAAGGATAAATTTTCTGATCCGTACTGTACTGCAGTCTCTATTCTTAACAGAGAACACATATCAGTGAATGCACAGTACCATTCACTACAACAGACACATGGAGAATTGAAGGTCAGTCAGCTGACGTTCGACATTCCCGTGTTCGCCGAATCTTCATTTTGATAGTAATGTGTGTGTATGTAAGAAGTAGGTAGTTAGGTGTGTGTGTGTGTATGTGCGAGTGCGCTTGTGTAAGAAGTAGGTAGGTAGGGATGTGTGCATGTATCATAGCTCTCAACTGTCCAGATTTTTGCCTCATATTTTTGGTCTATTCCTTATAAAATTAGTGGTTTTCTAGCAGATCACTTAGGACTGACATCATTAAATAATGGCATTCATTTCAGATTCAGATGTAATATCCTTCAGAAAATGCATGCTTTGTCTAGATTTCTAGAGCTAAGAGGTTGCGAGGTATGGTGTGTGTGTGTGTGTGTGTGTGTGTGTGTGTGTGTAAAGAGGGAAGGAGGGAGGTGCCTCTCAACTGTCCAGATTTTCGCCTCCTATTTTTAGTCTGTTCCTCACAAAATGTGTGTGTGTTTTTGTGTATATTTTGGCAAATCCATGAGGGCAGAATTCACTAAATAATGACAGGAATTTGAGTTTCAGACTTCATACCCTTCAGAAATTTCACAGTAACATAGTACCTTTTATTCTAGCCGCTTTTGAGAGCAATATTTAAAGTTTGCCCCTATTTCGGGGGCTTTGTTCCACCATTATGTTTGGCTTTGCCAAGACGTTTTGTGCTAAAAGGTTGAGGTATGGTGTGTGTGGAAGAAGGAAGTAGGTGTGTGTGTGTGTGTGTGTGTGTGTGTGTAAGAGGGAGGTAGGTCACAGCTCAATTGTCCCTGATTTTCTGGGACATCCCTTATTTTGACTGAATTTATAGCTCTGTCCCTCTTAATCCCACTTAAAGTGGTGACTTGTGGAGAAAAGGTGATGAATTGCACTTAAGTAATGACAGTAGTTACAATTATAGACTTCTTTTACTTTAGAAAAATGCATATTCACTCATGTTTTCTTATTTTGTCATTGTCTCAAGTTAGTAATACTGATATATGAAAAGTGCCTGATTATTTCTGGATTTGTCCCTGATACTGTTGGGATTTGTCCCTTTTTGGTTGAGTGCTATAGGTGTGTGTGTGTGTGTGTGTGTGTGTGTGTGTGTGTGTGTGTGTGTGCGCGTGGGTCTATATTATAACATCGAATGCTCAAAATAGCGAACTCTGTATAATCGACCCCAAAAAATGAAAACACAAAATTCCGAACAAACGGAACAGTGATTTTTTTTTCCCAGGGAAAACAATTGCTGGTCCACAAAAATAAAGTGGGGGGCTTTACCCCCTACCCCCCGATGTGGGGGGCTGTGCCCCACACACCCCCTACTTAAATATACCAATTCTGAGATTGCACCTCCGTGGAGGAAATGGCAAAGTCCCAAAAACGGCCCAGTGATTTTTTTTTTCCCTGGGAAAAAAATCCTGGTTCCGTGTCTTCAGGATTTTTCTGTTTTGACATTTAGCTGTCGATTAAACAGCTTTCGCTATATTAAGCATTCGCTTAATTAATAGGGAACCGTGTGTGTGTGTGTGTGTGTGTGTGTGTGTGTAAGAGGTAGATAGGTAGCATTACTTCTCAACTGTCCAGATTTTTGCCCCATATTTTTGGTCTGTTCCTCATAAAAAGGACTGAAGTTTCAGACTTCATATCTTGGAAATGATTTATCAGCATTTCTCACTTAGTATACTCAATTTCTGTGGTCACATTATATATTTATATCTTTCTCAGTTGGTTAGATTACTATGTTGGCATACAATGCTCAAACAGTAACTGTTTAATTGGTTCCTTATAAATAAAGTTTTTTATTTCTGTCGTAGTGGTCCCCAAAATAATTCTCATATTTTCACCAGTCCCCAAGTGTAAAAATATTGAAAACCACTGGTCTATAACCCAGGCAACCTATAATTCCTTCTTGGACTTAACTGGAGGCTTTCACCATTCAATCCAGTACTATATTCATGGCTGACTTCCAACTACTCCAGTACAAACTGGGATACTTAACACAACCACAAACTTATAGGATCAGTGATTCCCAGACTTGTAAACACAAACATCTTGGACCCCATAGTCCATATACCCACTAGAGGTGCAAACATAGTGGACCTGGTACTCACAAACATGGGAGAGTGCTGTACCCCCCCAACCCACTCACCCAGTGTAGCGACTTCTCTGGTAAAGTCAGATTACAAAGTTGTCTCCTTTATAGTAAAATTCAATTCTGTGACCCTGCCTAACACCGTAATATTTAGAAACTATTTTGTGGTGCTGCGGTAGCGTTGACGCCTCACAGTTAGACATTGTCTGTTCGATTCTCAGTTAGAGCGTCTTCTGTGTGGCGACATGCATGAATGGGCGTTCCTTCATTGAAGGTTGTGCATTAGGCCCGGCAAGCCAGCACGTCAAAATCTACTGCCAATCATTAGCGGACCGGAGTTCCGCTGTGGCGACCCCTAACCGGGAAAAGCCGAAAGAAAGAAAGAAACAAACAAATGGACATTGAAAAGCTAATGTGCTTCATCCTGTTTGACTAGTCTTGATGTGAGTTTTTTTGTTGATGTAGATTAAGACACCTCCACCTTTGGTCCCCTGCCTGTGCTATAGTTGGCCTGAGTGAGTGGAAGGCATTGTAACCCTGCACTGCTAGGTGGTCTCCTTGGCTTTAAACTATGTCTCAGTAACTGCACAGATGTCCACATTTTACAAGGTGAGGATTTTGTTTAGGCAGCTGGCATTGAGCAGTAACACCTTTTGATTACTTTGGGTTGGTTTTGCTACGTTGGTAGGTTTGTCAGTTTGGCATTGCCTAAAAAGGGCACTATGATGGAGAGCAATGTTTAGGTATATTCAAAAGCCTGGAGTGGACAGGTACAGACCATCCTTAGCAAAGCAATGCAGTCTGTTTACTACGTCCTACTGTGTTGACAAATATAGTACCTTGTTTGAATTACAACAGAGACTAAGCCAGTTATTAAGTCTGTCATCTTTTGTTCATATTGTGGCATCATCCTTAATGAAGGTAGAATGCTGCTAAATGCAAGGTACATACCAGCCTGGAACGCATAGTCTGAGAGGTGCATAATATCTCTCTTCATGTAGTCCAGGGAATACGTCTCAGGTCATTTGCACCCACATGGACTATGGCTGTGTCATACTGGTACTTGTGGTCTAATGACTTGAGTGCATGGGTGATTTGGTGAACCCTGGTCCCTGATAGACAACTGACTGTGAATTTCTCCTTTTGCCTGGTGACTACAAAATTGCATTTCTTACCCCCAAATGCACTTCCTTTTCCTTGCAGACATCCCATCTTAGTAAAAGAGTGCTGCATGAAAAAAGGTGCTGTGCGTTTTTCAGAAGCAAGCCATCCACAAGGTCCTACCCAACCTGAAAAAGTTAGGCTTGTTCAACAGAAAACCAAGGATTTCAATTCACATTTCTGATCTGAGTGGCCTTTAGTAGTATATCACAAAAGAGTCCTTTTGCATGATTATGGGCGCAGTCTGTCCTTCCTTTTCTATGTGGAGACGGTATGTACTCTTTGGACATCTGAGATGTCTAACTTCACTTTATATTTGCTCAGGAGCCCAAAATGTTCCTGTATTTCTGGGTGGGAGCTTGTCACTAGAGTTGCAGGTCCTTCCATTAAGCCTCATTACAGTAATCTCCAGGATGTTCACTAAGGGCATACCTGTTCATGCTGTGACTCAAGGACATGGAATTTCTGTACTTGATGATTAGAGTCTAGCTTGTCAAACAAAGAGCAATCTAATAATGGCAAGACAATCTTTTCTGACATTGTTTCAACCTTTGGAAGTTACTTTGAGCTTTGCAGTGTCACAGCTGCTGCCCACCCAGATGCTCACATTTATCTGGTTCTCCCTGGACATTATCTTGCAGGGCCATTCTTTTGTAGGACAATATTATATCTGTTAAGAATGTTATCATCTAGATTATCCAGAAACATTCAGTTTCTGTTTGTTTTTTTCCTGTGTTAGTGCTGTTAGTCCGAAAGCATCCACAATTTACATAGTTTACACCACCTGTTTTTTTTTTTTTTTCCCCGAGAGTCCTGCACTGGTCCCTAAACATGTGTCGTAATCAGCTTTCATACCCCATTTCTCTTCCAGTTAAGATTTCCAAAAGTTTTAAGGATCATTTGAGCTGGCAGCTCCTGAAGCCCAATTTTCCCTTGAGCAGGCCCTTTGTAGTCTGCAGTTCATGTTTGACTATTACCACAGATACCTGTGCTTTAGGATGGAATGCATTTTCATAAGCAGACAGTCTTCAAGTGTACGGTCACAGAAAAAAGCCAATCTGCCGAGAAATGAGCAGTCATTTCAGGATTTCTTCCTGCAAGGTACAGTTGCCATCCAAATTATATTCATGGGTGTTATTTGGTATGTCAGCAAATAAGGAACCTACTCATTGCCCTCTTTGCCATGAGAACATGCGAGCATGCAGATGGTCTGTGTTCACCAATCTCTTCTTGATAACTATTCACATCACAGGAGAAGCATATTCCTTAACAGATTGGATCTGATGGTGCCCACTGATACCTCACACATGGATTACTGGTAAGGCTAATGGCACAGAAGGTTTTCTAGTGCTGGGGGAAACCTGGATTTGACATATTTGTGTCTTTTGCTAATGGTAAATGCAGCATATTCTTTTCCATTATTTCTTCCTTTGGAGGGTGTCCCTGAAATCCACTCTTAGACGAAACTGGTCAGGACTCGTTTAGATTTTTACCTGTTTTCCCCGATTCTCAAGTTTCTTCAAAAGGCCAAATTAAGCAAAGCCAATGTCCTTCTTATAGCTCTCCATTGCCCCCCCCCAATTAGGCTTATGTCCTATTGCTGTGGCCTCAACTTTTTTATATGCCTGTATGTCTGAGGCTCTTTAGAACCATGTTAACCCTTTCTCTAGTAAGTCCTATGCACGCCTCCATCCTCTGTGGTTAACCAATGGTTATTTGAATAACAGTGTGGTAGCCAAGGATCCTTCTTACTTGGACTTGTTCCAAATTTTGACCTTTGCAAGGAAATGGAACAGTTGCAAAACTTTCAAGAGCATATACAGTATTACATCTGGGCTAGAGCTAAAGGCTTGGTCATTTTTACTGCACCTATTCCTGCTCTTCCTAATTGTTTATTTTAGATGTCTAATTCTGGATGAAATTATTCCCCCAGTTCATCTGACTAATTTCTAATTTTCATCAAGGTGCTACTTTGTTAAATGCGTGCAAAATTTTCTTGAAGGACAGTTATCTTTCACTATTTTACCTCTAGGAATCGGGTCTATATTATAACATCGAAGCTTCAGGTATTTGAATACCTAAAGCTCGACACGGAAATAGCGAAAGCTCAAAATCGCGAACGGCCACTTCTGCACAGGGAAAGAAATCAGTTGGCCGCAAAACTTTCAAACCTGAATCAAGTGGCTTCACCCCCCCCCACACCCTGTGATGTGGTGGGCTGTGCTCCCCACACACCCCCTAACTACTACCTCTGAGATCACTCTACATTGGAGAAAGGGGCAAATTCCCCATAACGGCCAAGCAAATGTTTTCCCCTGTTAAAAAATTTGTGGAAGTGGATGTTCGGGATTTTGTGCTTTCGCTATTTACGTGTCGAGCTTTAGGTATTCAAATACCTGAAGCTTTAATGTTATAATATACACCCTAAGAATTTGTTTCCCTTGGGACCTGTACTTTCTGTTGGAGAAGTTACATTTTCTGCCCTTTGAACTAGCAGAAGTAGATCTTTCTGGTGGCCATTGCTTTTACCAGAAAAATTTCTATGTTAAAAATCCTGTATGTTAACCATCCTTACATGTTTTTTTTTTCATAACGATGCAATGTACTTGAGAATTAATCTTTGTTTCATTCCTATGCTAACTACTGAAATCGGTTGTAACCAGTTAAGCTTCTTGTTTCTTTCCAAATTATGTAACAGTGGAGAATATCTAATGTGTTGTCAGCTTTTTGCATCTTTTTCCAAAAAGAAGTTGTATTCAGAAGTTTCCAAGTTAACTTTGTTAAAATTGCTTTCTCATTGCAGTAGATTCTGTTATTGAAAATACAGCAAAAAAGCTGCTTTCTAAGTCTAGAGCCCATTCAGCTGGAGGAGTAACACCCTTGGATGCGATTTGATTAGCAGCAATGCGTGCATCATAATCGATCACCTTTGCAAGGCATAATCAGTTGGATGTGGTTTGAAGATCCAGATCATTCTTTGGAGCTGCAATCATAAAGGGAATGTTTCCATGGGGATCCACATAGAGGATAAACACGGGCACGTATCCTACCAGTTGATGAAGACAGAACACCCCATAACAAATACAAATGGTGTGTACTTAATATAATAGTAGATTTGTGTGGATAGTTCCATCTTCATTAACATTCATGCCCACTTTCTCCCTGTGTCGACCATAAAAAGGGCTTGGAAAGTCATTGGTAGTTGTCATGGTGTGTTTAGTCTTGCTTATTGTATCTAATGCATACATCTCAGCACAGGCTAGCCAAGATCAGCAGTGGGTCATTCTGCATGCAGGATTATGAGTAAGAAGACGGTAGCCTGTGAAAGTTTTAGATGCTAAGACAATCTAAGTCCTCACACCATTACTTCTACTGATTGATGAAGATGGAACTAGCCACACAGATCTAGCATTACAGTAAGTATGTTACTTTCATTTCCTCAGATTCTACATGATAATTTGCCAGTGGCTAATTTGTGTAAGTGGTTTGACAATGCAGATCATCTGGATCACCAAATATAATTTCTCAGCCCTGCAAAATGCCATGTAGCATAGTGGACAGACACCAACAATATTACCTTAAGTAGTCTCTTCTACATTCCCCCTTTTACGCTATTGGGTGGGGGTTGGGGGGACATTTTATTATGAGGATAGCTCAAGTGCATGAATGCCATTGGACCTCTTCCTTCACATAAATGTAATTGGAGACAAGAGCTGTCATTTTGACCTTCCAAGCATTAAAGGACTGCACAGTGGGAGGTCTAATCATATAAATAAAAAACATGGCACTTGTATGGTTTATCAACAAGAAGGGGTGCACCCAGTCATACCCTTTATATCAAGAAACCCAAGAGCTTGGGAATAGATCATGTTGTGGGAAGTCCAGCTTCATGGTGGAAAAGCTGAGCTGATGCCTATTATTATTCCATGAGTAGTGTATCAGCTTCTTGGTGACAAGGAAGATTTTCCTGCAATGGGGGATCCCTAGTTTGACTTATTTTCTTACCCAACACTGAGTGGGGTTCCTATCGCGTGATCAAAAATTGTAAATGGCGAATGCGTATTGAACGAACCCGATTGGTCGAAACGTCGCGCTCGTAACACAGAAATCGCCATAGGGAATATTTTCCCTTTACTTCAGTGCAGTGCAATCTCGGAGTAGGAATATTTAAGTAGCGGGGGTGTGCAGGGGGGCTTGCCCCCCTGCCTACAGCATTTAGGTAAGCATAGTTTTTTTATTTTTATTTTTTTATCATATTTTCGAAATTTCAAACATCGCTCATATGATGTCGACCATATGATGTTCGATGTTTGAAACTTTCGAAAATATAATATAGACCCCACTGAGTGCAGGGATTTCTTCTTCCTGATGCCACCTCTGGAGAAACTTCTTGGGGAATGCTCTAGCTATCAAGTGGATACCTGGACTTCTGTACAGTTTTTCTGCATTTCCTGTGATGACTGTATTCATCAGAAGGTAAACTCCACAAAGCAAATGCTTCTTATTGGCTCATTCCTGCTTCTTTTGCCTCATCTTTTGGAACAGCCCATGTTTCTGAATCCCACAACATCACTTCTGACTCAATGTTCAAGTCTCACTTAGACATCTACTTTCTGTGACTCGCTGCTTGGCTTCTTAACTTCCAGTAGTTGCTATAGCAATAACCCACGCCTGGGTGTGGGTAATGCTAAATTTACCCACGGTTGGCGTGGTTTGGTCCCGAGGGCTGCCCGAGGACCAAACAAAGCCAACCGTGGGTAAATTTAGCATTACCCACACCCAGAAGTGGTTATTGCTATTATTAATGACATTATTTAAGAAAAGAAACTATTACTTTTCTTAAATAATGGCATTGTATAATGCCTGTTTACTGCCCTTCCGCAGCTGTCTGGTATTCTGCGGCAGTTCTGATGTACTGCGCGCTTGCGCTTATGGCACTTACCCTTATGGCAGTTGAGCCTTTCTTAATTTTCCATAAGGATAGGGTATCTTTACGTACTAATCCTTCCTTTATGCCTAAAGTGGTTTCTAGTGTGGCTTTAAACCAGACTATTCATTTGCCTACTTTTTATGCAGATCCCCAAAATAAGGGAGAAAAGATTTTGCATACTTTAGATGTACACAGGCAGTTGCGTTATTATTTAAGCAGGACTAAGGATTTCAGACAGTCTCAGCAGTTGTTTGTTTCTTTTGCTTTGTGTTCTCAGGGCAAGCCTGTGTCAAAACAAACTATTTCTAAGTGGATTGGGTTTTGCATTGCTTTCTGTTACTCCCATCATGGCAAAGAGATTCCAGCTGGGATTAGACCTCATTCCACTAGGGCTACTGCCACTTCTACAGCATTTCTAAGGGGGGTGGCAACTAAGGATATTTTAGAGGCAGCTACTTGGAGTTCAGTGCATACATTCTCTAAGCATTACCACCTTCCTCTCTACTCTAAATCTAGGGCTGGTTTTGCCACTGCTGTTTTGCAGGGCATGTTGTCAGCTCCTGCTTCTTTGTGATTTACCATCCTCCCTTACCTCTGCTTTGGGATTCTACCCAATAGTCAGGACTGCAGCAATGTGAGATGAAGAACATAGTACAGTTTTGTACCTACCATAAATGTAGATGTTCGAAGATCCACATTGCTGCAGTCCAATTTTCCCTCCCTCCTTCCCCTCTGTGTTTAGGGGTGGTTGTGTGGGTGAGTTTGCTGTACCTTTCTTACTTTGTATATATTGTATATATATATTTGGTACAGGGGTGTTTGGTGTGTTGTTGGTTTTTGGTTTGGCCTTATCTTTTTAGGGTCTTCTGACATCTGGGGCAAGAAAAGACTGAGGAAATGGCGTCGGTCATGCGCATTTGTACTCTGACGTACTGACGTCAGTCTAATGCGCCTCTGACCGACGTCAGCCTTATACTTTGGTATTCGGGCCGACTGGGACAGCGGACTACCCCGCTCCGTTGCTTATTTTAAAGCTCCGTTGCTTATTTTAAAGCTGTCTCGCTATGTTAAACCCATTTACTATAGCGAGACAGCTTTAAAAAAAAAAAGCAACGGAGATCACAAGATCTCCGTTGCTTTTTACACTGTGTCACTATGTTAAAAGAGTTTAACATAGCGAGACAGCTTTAAAAAAAAGCAACGGAGATCTCCGTTGCTTTTTTTAAACCTGTGTCGCTATGTTAAACTCTTTTAACATAGCGAGACAGTGTTTTATACTAACGGAAAAAGTCCGGGCGACCGGACCTTTTTCCGTTAGTATATTGACGGATTTACAACGGGCACGCTGGTTGGGCTGGCCAATCAGCGTGCACGTTTTAGGGAAGGCATTGTATAATAATAATTTATCCCTTTCTGATAGAAAGATCAATGTACTGTCCTTCCAGCATGATGAAAATGTAGAGGAATGATTGGGCACACTTGGAGCAAGCTGATGCCAGTGATGCTGTACTAGAGTATGTGATGGATATTTGTGAAACTGGAGTAGGATCTTGCAGCATTAAAGTACATTTGGCTGCCATCTCTAATATTCATCAAAGCCAAGACTACAGTATTTTAGCTTCATTGCAAATGTGTAAAGCCTTTTGTAGGGGGACCTTCCTGTTGTATGAGATCCATTTCCACCTTAGGATTTGTACTTATTTCTGGAAAAACTGACTCATGATTTCTTTAAATGAGCTGGCACTGCAAAGTTAGTTATTTACTTGGAAGGCATTTTCCTTTAGCTAGAAGGATTTCTGAATACCATGCTCTTTCATGAAGATCTTATCTGTTTTTATTTTGCAACGACAGTTTCTCTTAAAGCGAGTCCGATCTTTATGAGTAAAGTTGTAATTGAGTAAAAAGTTAAGCCAGTACTTGCATTTGCCTTTATTTTAGTCAAGCCTTGGCTGTCTTGACAATCTTTCTGAGAAATGTAGCCTTTTATATGTTTGTGTAATGGCTGCATCATCTTCCCTAAATACCTTTGCAAAACATTGTAAGTTGGATCTTATATCCACATCCAGAACTACCTTTGGGACTATCACTAACAGAGAAAAGTGTATTCTTCTTGGAGTCCACTCAGTATGACGAGTATGAGATGCTTTCCTGCTAGTCACAGAGGGAAGTTAGGCATTTGCATAATGCCTGATCTGTAAGAGTGGGTGTTTAATCTGTAACATCCCCACCTGTCTTTCTCGGTCTCATCTTAGATGGCCTGCTGTGTCCTATGCCTACTGTCTTTAGCGTGGCTATTCTCAGATCTGGAGAGGGAGAGCAACATGGTGTATTATTGGATGGAGGAAATGCTTAGCAGACTGGAAAAGTTAGGATTGCGGAGTGGTCCTAATGCCTGTCTCATTAGTCTAACAATTTACAAAGGATGGATCCACTTTTACAGATCTAGTTTTGTAGTAAGTACATAACTTTCATTTTATGTGGTAGCATGTAATGTTAGTTCATTGTATCAGTTTATCAATTGACAGCTTAAAGCTAACTTCAGGCTCAATGTTGTTTCTGCCAGCTCTCCTGTGTTTCTGTCCTCTATGTTGCCTTACTCATATTAGTTAACCTGATGTGACCCTTTGCCTGGAGAGCTCTCCTCTGGAAAGGTGTGGGTCACCAGGAATGGAAGAGGTTTGGGCCAGGAGCTTTCATACTTTGGCTCCTCTATGTGTTTTTATGAATAATCTCTATGTCCCCTAGTCTGCTGGTTGATTTACTAGTGTGGGTGGATATGTGGGTATTTCTTGAGTTGTACACACCATATCTTCATTGACAAACCTTCCTGTGCCGTGATCATACAGTTTGTAGATATCTCCTGTCACCACTCCCTGTTCCACCAATGTTCATGATGTCAGGTGTGTCCAACATATTCCTCCAGTTTCCTCCCAATAGAATAGGATTTTTTTTTATTTTATTCTGACTTATAACTATTTTTGTTTAATTTTGATTTTGTGGAGTAAATTGCTTAAATAATTTAAATCAACTTACAGGAGGGATATTATAGGAATCTGAAACTAGAGGAGACCCAAAAAGAAATAGCCAGTCTGTGGTATAGCAGGTCTGTATCATTTATGTGAAGAAGCAGAATGTTGACTCACCTTTAATCGACCCGTATTTGTCGAAGCTGCACATCATCGAATGGCCAAAAGAAATCGATTGTCCGTTCTTTTAAATATGCCTTTTTTCCGACTGTAGTGCGATCTCGGAATTAGTATATTTAGTTAGGGGTGTGTGGGGGGCACAGGCCCCCACATTGGGGTTGTGGGGGGCAAAGCCCCCCACTTTGAGTGTTTGTTGTAATGTGGTGTGCGTGGCTGGGCTACCAATTTCTTTCCCTTAGAAAGAAATCGGTGATTTGGGCATTCAGTGTTGTGCAGCTTCGACAAATATGGGTCGATTAAAGGTAAGTCAACATTTTACTTGTTCGACTTTATAATATAGACCCGATGTAACTGCATGAACTGGAATTTCCTTCTTCTTGAGGAAGTTGATGGGAAAGCTGTTTGGTATCATGTACAGCAGAAGACCGATGACATAGTTATTTAGGTGGTGTTAAGATAACCAGAACTGCAGTTAGAAGTAAGGAAAAATATATAAGGAAAGGTAATAGCTCACACATTACTAGTGCTCTGTATAAAACAAAGCCAATGATGTGAAACTACTAGACTTCAGAAAAAAATAGCTTGGTACTTGTGTAACCATGTAATTTGGGCATTGATCCACTTTTCTGGTTTTGTTGCAGTTTTATTAGTAAAACCTGTATAAGTGTAAAACAAATAATGATATTTATTTAATTTTTTTTAGTGGGAAGAACCTATAAACGAAATAAAAGAAGCACAGAAATTAGGATTTCGCACCATGAACCCTTGCCCTGTATTTGAGGAGAAAAATGGAGTTCTCTTCTTGTTTTTCATCTGTGTAAAGAAAACTGTCTCTGAATTTAGACAAATATTTACTGGGACAAATGCAGCAAGACTGTGTTATGTTTGCAGCAAAGATGAAGGTGCAATGTGGAGTAATTTGACAGATCTTACAAAAAGTGTTATAGGTGACAAAACTCAAAACTGGGCCACTTTTGCTGTGGGACCAGGACATGGAATCCAGCTGCAGTCTGGAAGGTTAATAATACCTGCCTATATGTACTATATTCATGTTCGATGGAGAAAATTTCAGTTACCTTGCTTTACAAAGCCACACTCTTTTAATTTTTATAGTGATGATTATGGAAAGAACTGGAAAATTGGAGACATTATTGCACGCTCAAAGACTGTTGAATGTGAGATGGCAGAGATCTTGTGCCAAAACGACAAGTGTGTTCTGTACTGCAATGCCAGGACTCCACATCACTGTAGAGTAGAAGCAGTCAGTAATAACTGTGGTTCAGAATTTGAAAAAGCACATTTGGCCTCAAAACTAGTTGAACCTCCCCATGGTTGTCAGGGAAGTGTGGTAAGCTTTGTTGTATCTGAGGATTATCATGAAGAGAG
Organism: Protopterus annectens; assembly: GCF_019279795.1. NCBI lineage: Eukaryota > Metazoa > Chordata > Ceratodontiformes > Protopteridae > Protopterus > Protopterus annectens. Next base: position 871,459,391 of record NC_056735.1, read on the forward strand.
ATGCCCTGCAACTAAGAAGGAACATTTTGATTTGATGGCTTCTGGTGGAAGATCATGGCTTCTCTTTTCACATCCAGTCAGTAAAAACAAACGAGCTGACCTGGGTGTCTATTTAAACAAATCTCCTTTAGATTTTTCAGGATGGGAGTATCCCTGGATTATAAATCATGGACCAAGTGGCTACTCAGACCTAGCTGTCTGTAGGGAGGGGAGACTGTTTGGCTGCCTCTTTGAATGTGGTGGTGTACATGCATGCCAGGAAATTGCTTTCACTATCTTTCCTCTTGAGTCAGTAATGCAGGGAAAAAAAATGGTAGTGAGCAGCAAGTCTAAAAAGCAAGGTAACACCTGTCATGTTCATGCCTTAGTAGTAGGTACTCTGTTTTTTATACTTTTTTTTATCTTTTTCTTCACTGAATAACAGCTGAGAAGATCCTGTCCAGAGTGTTGGCATTGCACATTGTTTTAGCCCCATATCATAATGAAAAATGTTTTAGTTAAAGTGGGCCTTGTTATGCAGCTTGACATATATTTATGTAATTTGTTAAGCTGCTAGGTGAGCTGGTCCATGGACCATTTCCAGTTACAATCTGAGCCATCAAGGCAAAACCAAAGGTGCACTTCTTTAAAATGGAGGGCTAAAGGTCTTAGATTTTGTGCCAGTTTCGGCCGGTCAGGTTCACAGTAAATCTCAGTAACATGCTAATTAGTGGCTGTATATCAATCATTCAATTACTTTTCTATACCAAAGACATACCAGCATCACACTGGGTTTAAAAACTTGAAGTATATTGACTGTTGATCAAAATTCAAAAAGGCATTTTCATTTCAAACAGATACCCATCTTTTATTGGTAAACACTTATGAACAAAAATGGGGTGAGCATGTGGCAATATTTTTTGAGGGGGAGGGTGTGAATGGCAGTATTTTCTTACTGCTTCATATCTGGTAATCACATACAGTGTGAGAGTGAACATGAAGTATTTATGGTTAAGTCTTTGGTTATGAATCTTCTAGTTTGTTATAGAACATCAAAAATGAACTTAGAGGCTCATAGTTAATGTATTACACACCTGACTTCATATTACCAGCAAAACTGCTCTTATGTGGTGATTTGATTACCTACCCAAGAATGTATGGGAGCACATGCACTTGTGTTGGTGTCATACAATCAGCATTTTTGGGATATAATAACAGAGAATAACTTTACTCAGTTGTTTCATTCTCAAGTTAGAGAAACTAATATTCTAGACATGGTGTTTAGGAGTAGACCTGATTTGATTTAATCAATAAATGACTGTTAACCCCTGGATAGATTGGTTCAAGTGGCTATAAGTTTCTCTTTGAACTGTAACCTTAGTAATGTAAGCACAATAACTGTTTATTATAATTACCGAAAGGTTAAGTATAAAAGAATTCTGAATATTGTCTGGAGAAGGTGCATAGAAAGAAATGGAAAGAATGTGCATATAATAATTTGGCCCTTATCTAAGGAGTAGAATAACAAAAATGTAATTATTATCAGCCAGCCTGGTGGAATGGAAAGCTGGAAAATATGGGCAGTATACATCCATGGTTAATAGAACGTTAACGTCTGCATCCCAGAAAATTAAAACCTTAATGAAAAGGTCTAGAATAGATTATGACCAGAAACTATTCCAACTGCTATATAATAGAAACAAATATTTAAATATTTAATTTCTAAATTGGGAAAAGTTTTACATTTAGGCCCTCTATCTAATAACAACAGGCTAAATAATGACACCTCAGATATGGCATCTGTGCTTAATATTTTTTTTCCCCATTATGACAGATTATCACTGCTTACTGAACCAATGGCAGCAGGAAGTGACACATGATAGGTGTCCAGAAATTACAAGTTTGATTGTTAGGAAATTCCATAAAAAGGTTAAAACATACTTGCAGCATGCATTTAGATGAGTTGCCTGAACAATTATCTCAGGGATGATGATTTCAGTCTTTTAATGGCCATGTTTTACTCATTGTTAAGGACAGAAATGATTCCTCAGGACCGGAAATGAACTACATGGTACCCATTTTTAAATTGGTCAGGGGAGCTCATGAATCACTGAAGAGTTGTAGGCACAGCATTTTAATATGCATTTAGGTGAATAATTTGAGTGTTGTTTAATAGAGATCTTCATAGGTTCATAGATTAGTACTAAGCTAACTGCCCTTGCGAGCCATTTTAAGCCTAGCCAATTATCCCTTGTGAGACTCAAACCCTGCACCTTGTGCTTGCAAGGCAAACACCTTAACCATTAGGCCACCTCATCTTAATATATGCCAGCAGAGATTTCAGACTGGCAGGTCCACTTCAGCAAGCCCAGTAGACTTTTATGAGCCTTTTTGTAAGGGCTTTGACATTGCACTGTCTGTTGCTGCTGCTGTGTTCCTTGACCTAGCCTAGACATTTGATATAATCCCACATTATATTGTAATGAACACTCACTGAGCTGCTCATGTTAGTTATTAGATTGTAAAGTAGATATGAAATTGACTTATAGGCAAAGGATCAGAAGCTTCGGGCATACATCTACATGGGCTACTGTTAGTTTAGATGTTTCACAAGGTTTGGTGGAGGATTGATTACTAAATATGGAGTCACAGGGTGTTAACTGTAGAAATATGACTTTCATAAATTTGTATTTGGGAGACATAAATGCATGGGCTTGTATACTAAGACTAAGATTTAGCCTTTGTAATGCAATGTTATGTATTTTGTGGCAGCTAAAATTGTAAGTCCATTAATTGCAGCTGGGCATATTGTTTTGGAATTGAGGACTGTAAAAAATATAGGGATTTTTGATATATGTTAGTCTTATAAGGAAATGTATCTTTGATTAAAGCAATAGCATTGAAAATGCTGGGACACGTCCTTGCTTCATTTAGGGACCTGTTCTGATCTGTGGTTTTCATAGGTTTATAATTAAATATAGATTACAGTTCCAAAATGTGCTGTTATAGCTGTAAGGATATCAGCATGCTTGAGCTAGTGCAACACAAATTTTACAAGAGGTATTCTTACTGCTAAGAATAGCATCTAGTCATATAGAACAAGGTTATTTATTTAATTTGTATGTATTTGTAAGTTGGAGTAGTGCACTGATCCACATGGACCTTTTTCAGTAGCCAAATGGAGTCTGAAGGAGTCAAACTCTAAGTACAGGAAGCAGTTTCTTAACTTATAGCAATCATTTTCTGTGCTAAATGGCAGATGTTATTGAAACTCCACAGGGCTTCATATAGACTGTTTAGGAAAAAGTTATGTTTAGGTTTTAGGTGCTGCAGTATTCCAGTTTCTTTGGCTTTATTAGGCATAACCTGTTTCAAGGAATCTTTATAATAGGCATATATGACTAATATTTGTTTACCATATAAATCAAACCAAAAAGTGAGGTGGGTTTGTTACCCATTCTGTGGTAACTATGGAATCATATAGCAACAGAAGTAAGGTTAAGCAGCTCATTAGATCAACTCAAAATATAAGTTGATATATTTACAGGTGATATACAGTTTGTTCCTGATATGGTGGAGTCTGCATTTGTAGATGGCTTCTGGGCTGAATGCAGAGCATTATATCCTATATGTCTTATCTTGTAAAGGCCATCCTTTCTAAATTTTGGAAATTCATAGTTGATATGTTTATAAGTAAATCACAGATAAAAACAAAGCCTTTATTTCCTTATTTTCAGTTATCCTCACAAGGCATCTTTATTTCTTCAATCCATATTTGTTCTTAGAAATCAGTGCATAAAAACACTTATACTATAGAAGGTGTTATCCATAACTTAGTTACTTAGTCATGTCACTTTGGATGCTCTTCACTGAACAATATCTGGCCTAAAATTCAACATTATTTTTTACATCTTGTGATTGGATATATATATATATATATATATATATATATATATATATATATATATATATATATATATTTATTTATGTAGTTATATCTAAGCAACTGGTATGTTTATATGCCCTCCATTCAGCATGCGTAATAACAGTCAGCATGGCTTGCACTCAATCGTTTTAGTGGCAGCAACGAAATGTGATACTATAGCATGGAAAACTGGAACAGCTAACTTTAGTTGATCAAGTATATGTTGTGGACATTCATGCATTATCAATAAAATGTAACTTTAAATGAGACTGGCCTGAGTCAAATGCTTTTTAGACAAAGTTTCAGACCACATGTATATAGATGATATAATGTTAAATTAGATGTGGAGATTTTAAAAAGAGAATTTAACCTTTTAGTGCATGAAGACTGAAACTAAAGGAATTCACTGTATTGTGTATAACTTCAGAATTATAAACTAACTTGGAAAGCATCCTTTTCTAACTAGTTATTGTCTCATTTAATTTGTACAGCATAATTTACTTGGATATATTGATTGGATTACATTTTTGTTACAGTTAAATGAATTGCCTTATTGGGGCTTCTTTTTCTCTCCTCTTTGTTGCATTAAAACTTTAAACAAATTTTCAGGAGAAAAATGTTTAAATGTTAGTTCCAGCCAAAAACTGAAAAAACTTATATGTATGTATTTATATTTGTGTGTGTGTGTGTGTGTGTGTGTATATTTTTCTTTTTCATAATGTATTGTTTTTGTGCATTAGGAATCCATTTGCAACATCCCAGTAGTTAATATCATTTTGTTACACCTCAAAGTAACCCTTTGAGGGTTGTAATACTAATATGATTCCATTTTCCATTCAGTTCTTCTTTCTGTCAGTGTGCTTTGTGTTCTCATAACATAGCATCAGGACACCATAATTTCAGGTATTTTGTTTCTGCATTTACATACCTTGTCAGTGCCGTGAATCATGTTGGGTGTGGAGACAGTGGCATTTTTTAACATTAAACTCCTAAAATGTCTTTCATTATACATTCAAATCCTGTTCCAGTAAAATAGCTACACAACGCCTTTCACTGTACATTTAAATCCCCTTCAAGAAAAAAAATAGCTTCATAACTGTCTTTTGTTAAACTTTGTGATTGTAATTCCTGGTAACTTACCACAGCACCCACATAATATTACTGAGTTGTTGTTTTTTTCCCCTTTGCTGACTGGTTAATTACATGTGAGCAATAGTTCATACTTGTAAACCTGGCCTGATGGGCTTTATTAACTTTCTGCTATCTGTAGTGGACTAGTAACCGACACAAGTCATATAAGTTAAAACTAGCCCCTGCACAGAGTGAAACAAGATTTTTCCTGAAAAAAATAGAATGTTGACTGTCTTTTACTGCCTGTGATGGGAAACTAATTAAAATCAAGCAGTGCTTTATTATTCTTTTAACTAAACAAACTTATATCTTTAAGGAACAGACATATCTTCTGTGAGGTAAACATGATGGTAGCGTGACCTGCATTTACCCTGAGCAGTTGAGAGTATTGTTCTTTATTCTTTTGTTGACATTACTAAACTACTCTGAGACAGCATGTATTTATACATTTAAGTTAAATGTTAGTGTTATCACCAGTTCTCTCAGATTATAACTAATTTTGGACCTGAAACGTTTGCTTGCATGTTTGTTCATGCGCATTCACATGGTTGTACAGTGACACAACAGTCAGCATTGCTGCCTCACAGCACCTGGTTCTCTAGTTCTAATTGTTAGCTGAGGTGTCTTCTGTATGCAGTTTGCATGCTCTACTTTTGTCTGCATTGGGTTTTGCCTAGATTGCTTTCCTCCAACACCCCAAAAACCTGCCATAGGTGACCTGTTAGTCATGTGTGTGTGTGTGTGTGTGTGTGTGTGTGTGTGTGTGTGTGTGTGTGTGTGTGTGTGTGTCCTAAAAGGACTGAAACCTCAAACAGGGTGAACTTGGATGTTCATCGTGTTTCACTGTTGTAGTCATTACTCTTGGGTTATCCTGCTGGCAGGCTACCCGCAGTCGGCCAGAATTCCAAAGTCTAGGTCCAGCGTCGGTTGCTGTCGCCTCTTCCCTGACGTCAGTGCGCCAGGAGTATAAAAGCTGCAGCCGACGCCATTTTCTTCAGTCTTTCTTGCCGCGCGGTGCCCGAAGCAAAAGCAGTTCGCAAGTGCCGGTCGGCCGACTCCTGAGATATTCAAATCCGAATTTCAGAACCAAAGTCTTCATTAAAGCTAAGTACCGCGTTGGGGAAACTTTTTTCTTGCTCCAGACCGATACCAGAAAAAGTTAACAATTATATTTCTTGTGGGAAGCAAATACCTCATAAGGATTTTCACTCTTACTGTATTCCTTGCCTAGGCCCTGATCACAATGTTGCTAGCTGTCAGTTTTGTGCTAGATTTAACCAACGCACTATTAAGCGTCGGTTTGATTTTGCATTTCATTACTTTGGCCGAAGATTTAATTATATAATGCCGTCAGACCAGCCGACAACCGGAGTTTACAAAAAACACAAGGACAAGGAAAAGGTACCTCAGAGCCACAGGCTGCTTCAGACTCCCATGTGGAGCCGACTGGGCCTCTGGATACTCAAGGTATTGGACACTCGGAAATCATTCCCTCAGATGGGTCCGGAGCTGCTGAGCAGGCATCGGCTTCTGAGGGTGTCTTCAGACCTACACAATTATATATTAAGCCATCTTCAGCTTCAAAGACAAAGACTAAAGCAGCTCTAAAGACAAAGAAACAAGTACAGCATTCTCCTGCTCAGACTTCAATGCCTAAAAAACAGATGCTCAAAATGTCCGAAGACCTAATTACTTTGATCAGGGGCTCCCATCTCCCTCCTGATAAGAGGCATAGGCAAGAGACAGAGTATGATTCTTCTGATCAGGTTTCTATTTCTTCTGATTCTTCTTCTGAACAGGATTACTCCATGCTTCTCTATGAGGATTCTGATGCTGAAGAATCCATTTCTTCAGCGTCTCCTCCTGAGGATTATTCTTTTGGGGAAACCCTGCATACCATGAGGGAGCATTTCCACTGGGAGAGCCAAGATTATTCTGAATCTAAGAAAAGGCTCAGGGACTTTCTGCTACTTCCTCAGCACAGTCCCCTTGCTATTCCACCTGTTTTAGACATTGTGGATGATGTATTTTCAGAGTCTGGCCTGTCCCCTGACTCTTTACCCCCTGCACCTGCTAAGACAGACAGATACTACAGGGTCCCAGATTCTCATAAATTCCTATATAAAAACCCCACTGCTGACCCAGAAACTATATCTCAGGGTCCCAAAGGGGTCAAAGCGTCCACTGCAAAAAAACCTGTCCCCTCTGATAGGGATTCTAGGGCTCTAGACAGATGGGGGGAAAAAAGTCTACACTTCTGCTACCCTGGCTGTAAGGGCTTTAAATTGTCAGTTTCATATGCTTAAATATCAGCAATATTTAATGTCACTGCTTAAACAGAAATTGTTGACAAATACTGAATGTTCAGAGAACAAGGAATTGCAGGATTTATTGCATGCAGCTGAACAAGTGGGAAAGCATACTTTGCAATGTGGTTATGATTCACTGGAGGCCTCTTGCAGGGCCGCTGCTACAGGTTCTGTTATTAGAAGGCATGCTTGGTTAAAGGAACAGAATCTGCCTGATCATGTTAAAGCAAAATTATTAGATGCACCATTACAGCATGATACTTTGTTTGGTACTAAAACAGAGGAGGTGTTGAAAAAAATGGAGGATAAAGCAAAATTCATGCCGACAGTCAAGGATTTCTTACAGGTACAGCCACCCAGGTTTAGCAGGAACTGGCCTTCAAAGAATTGGTCCTTTCCAGTGTCAGACAGGCCACAAAGAGGCAGATACAGGTGTCCCAGAGGCTGATCTCAGCCCCATGGCTCACACAGGCCTAAACAATGGGGTGCTCCTACCTCCAAAAGTGGAGAAGACAAATCACAGCCTTACAGGAAACAGTCCCAATGACTTTCCTCTACCAGATCCAAATACTTTTCTTTTGGCAGCCCCCTTAGGGGGAAAACTAGCACTTTTTTCATCAAATTGGCAAATGGTTACCCAAGACAAATGGGTCCTGAACATAGTGTCCCAAGGCTACAGGTTCCATTTTCACACTCTACCAAGGTCAAAAGGTATGCCAGACCTGCCACACAATCAATGGGCAGAGGCACAAAAACAAATTACAGCCCTCATGGACATGAGGGCCATTCAGCAAGTACCATAACAAGAGCAGGGGCAAGGATTTTACTTCAGACTTTTCCTAGTACCCAGAAAGGACAAAACCTGGAGACCAATACTGGACCTGTCTATACTAAATACGTTTCTGGAAGTTCCAAAATTCAAGATGTTGACTCTACAGCAGCTACTGCCCATGCTGGGCAAGAAGGCTTGGCTCGTAACTTTGGACCTAAAAGAGGCATACCTGCATGTCCCAATCAGACAATCTTGCAGAAGATACCTCAGATTCATAGCTGGCTCAATGCATTACCAATTCTCTGCACTGCCCTTTGGCTTATCTACTGCGCCCAGGGTCTTCACAAAATGCCTGGCACCAGTAATTGCGTTTTGCAGACAAAAAGGAAGTCAAATATATCCCTACTTGGACGACTGCCTAATTCAAGCAGAGAACAAAGATATTCTTCTAAAGCATCTGGCATTTGTAAAAAGATTACTAATTGGCCTAGGGTATACAGTAAACGAAAGGAAATCAAAACTAGTGTCCTCTCAAGAAATAATATTCCTGGGTGCAACCTTAAATACAACTGCCCAGATGGCTTATCTCACGCCAGACAAACAAAAGCATCTGACTACTTACTTCAAGAAATTGGCAACAAAAACACACTTATCTGCAAGGAAAATCCTGCAGGCCTTGGGTTTCATGTCATCTTGCATTCTACTAATTCCATATGCCAGACTGCATATGAGGAAACTACAATGGTATCTAAAAAGTGTTTGGACTCAGCATTGCCACAGCCTGGAGACAGTAATTGCACTCATTCCCTGCCTGCAACAGGAGTTTCGATGGTGGGCAGAAGCCTGTCACCACAACAAGGGACTGCCATTTAGTCTACCCACAGCCAGACAGACACCGACAACGGATGCATCAGATCATGCCTGGGTGGCCCATATGGCAGGAAAATGTATTCAGGGCACATGGCCTGCAAACCAGGTGCATCTTCACATCAATCAAAAAGAGATGCTAGCTGTTCAAAATGCCCTGACAGCTTTCAAAGACCTGCTTCATCCAGGACAGTTACTGATAAAGACAGACAACACTAAGGTCACGTGGTACATAAACAAGCAGGGAGGTACACATTCCTACCCCCTCTGCAGACAAGCAATGACCTTATGGGACACAGCATTGGCTTTTCAAGTTCACTTGCAAGCACAATTCCTGTCAGGAAAAACAAATACTCTGGCAGACGAACTAAGCAGAAACCTCACGAATCCCCACGAATGGAAACTGGATCCACAAGTCTTCAGCATGATAATAAGGAAATGGGGATGCCCAGACATAGATCTATTTGTCTCCCCTCACAACTGCCAATTGCAGAGATTTTGCACAAGGATTTATCACAAGCAAGGATGGAAAGTGGATGCCCTGTCCTTCAGCTGGAAAAATCTAACAGTATATGCCTTTCCTCCACTGCCTCTCCTTCCCAGGGTACTCCTAAAGGTCAGACAAGAGAAGCCAAAAATGATACTGATTGCAGCAGACTGGCCACGCCAGCACTGGTTCCCAGTCCTAAAGAGCTTGTCTCAAGGTCCAGCATGGATATTGCCTCAAACTTCTCACTTGCTGACCCAACAAAACAATCAGATCCTGCACAGCCAACTCAGGACCTTAAGTCTGGCAGCATGGCGGATAATGTAGTCATTCAGAACACTCCGCTTTCAAAAGCTGTTTTGGATGTTATCTTGGAGGCCAGGAGGCCCAGTACCAGAAAATCTTATGCAGACAAATGGAAGAGATTCTGTGCTTGGAACCAGAAACAAGGCATTGACATGTGTGTACCAAATATCCCTCAGATTTTACATTACCTAACTGAGATGCTGAACAAAGGCCTTTCTTTCTCATCAATTAAGATTCATGCCTCTGCCATTTCAGCCCATTACAATGCGGAACCACCTATCTTTTCTCATCCTTTAATAAGGCAGTACCTCAGAGGGGCCAAAAACATTAGGCCTCCAAGGAGAGCACCAATTCCAGCCTGGGACCTCAATTATGTCTTGGAAAAACTCACACTGCCTCCTTTCGAGCCAGCATCAACAGTAAATATATAATTCTTATCCTGGAAAACAGCTCTGCTCCTAGTAATAACTTTTGCAAGGCGAGTCTCAGAGTTACAAGCACTCATGGCTGTGGAACCTTTCATAATTTTTCATCCAGACAGGGTTTCTCTGAGGACAAACCCTACATTTATGCCTAAGGTGGTGTCCAGTGTGGCCCTCAACCAAACCATTCACTTGCCTACCTTTTATACAGATCCACAGAACAAGGGTGAGACAATTCTGCATTCTTTGGACATACACAGGCAGCTACGCTTCTACTTGAACAGAACTAAAGCTTTCAGAAAGACTGAGCAACTTTTAGTGTCATATGCTGTGGGATCACAAGGAAAGGCTATCTCAAAACAGACTATTTCTAAATGGATAGGCCATTGCATCCGTTTCTGCTATTCTCAACATGGCAAATCAGTGCCTAAGGGCATTAGGCCTCATTCCACCAGAGCAGCAGCAGCCACTTCAGCAGCCTTCCTCAGAGGAGGCTGCAACCTGGAGTTCAGTGCACACCTTCACAAAGCACTACCACTTATCTCTTTACTCTAGGTCCAGAGCAGGCTTTGCCACTGCAGTCCTGCAGGGCCTCATAACCTCTCCTAATCCTATTTAGCCCAGCCACCCAACCTCAGCTTTGGGATTCTACCCAAGTGTAATGACTGCAACAGTGAAACACGATGAACATAGTACAGTTGCGTACCTACGGTCTTTATGCAACACTTTCCCTTTCCTCGATGCACCTTGGGATAAATACATCTATTTAGATTTTTTTTTTATTTTCTGTATTAGTCAGTTGTATTAGATATTTTTTTTATTTTCTCTATTAGCCAGTTGTATTGTTCATATATTAGTTTACCTGTGAAATTACGTTACCACCTACACAGTTCATTAGCAGTATCTGGAAACCAAGAAACCTCTGATTGTCAAGTCAGTGAAGATCCTCAGATTTAGATCACTATTGTGTATTTGTCAAACACTGATAAGGTAAGTGGATGGTAGCACTAGAACCCTAAAATTTCTATTTCAGGCTTATCAGATGATATATTTTCTTTGTTTTTTGCTTTAAAATAAAACAGATCAAAATAATTTGATTCTGGAGGAAAAAAGGAAAATTTCTACAAGTTGCTAACAGTAGGAACTCCCTGACATCTTATTTTATAAAGGGAATCTTCTTGGGCTAGGCTTATATAGGCTCCATGGCTGTTAGCCTAGTACACACCTATGAACCTATGATAATGACACTTCCTCTTTGTCATCTGGCTTACTCCCCCGATGGCATCACTTTCAACGAACGAGGTTAATTAAATAATTTTTTTGAATGTGGGTATGAAATATTTTCTCCTGCAAAGTTATACTATGAACATAAGGGCTAACCAAACCCAGCTCAGGATTAAAGCATCTCTTCCTTCACAGGTAAAAGATATAATTTGTGAAACATCACAGAACTGTAATATCCAGGTACTAGGTACCAGCACATCCCCATCATGACAATCTATACGGAACATTAAAATGACTACCATGAGTTGTATAAACCTCATAAAGCAGACCCTGGTTTCATGGATTTAATGGTAGATCCAGTAAAAGGATCCCTAGAAATTGGAGTTCTGACATCTTACAGGGAGAATGATGTTTTTGACAGCTATGACAAGCACTTTACCACCTCCACATTGGCATTCAGTGTCCAAAATTGCCATGCGTAAAGGAATGCATTCTTGTGTATCATTTTATTGTAAATACAGGAATTTATAGACTGATTCCATGATATTGAGGCAAAGGTTAAAATCACTAGGATAAACACCAAGATAAACAGAACAGCAGATAAACTTGATGTACACATGGGAAATATAATTGTGATGCTTTACATGCATCTTGTAGGACATCAGCCATTGGACTAAACCTCAGATACCATGCAAGACCTAAACCCAAGTCTTCCATAAGAATGTTGCATTAACTGTTCTGGATACCTGTTTAAACTCAAAAACCCAATGAAAGGGAAGGCAAAATGAATCATTAACAGATATTTAGAAAGAAACTAAAACTGTGCCAAAAAAGATTTTATTACTGCAATTTCCTATCGACTAGGAAACCTTTTTTAATTTGTGAAAAAGTGGATTTTATTAGTAAAGGACTGTTAGGCCAGGAAATATTCTTTCTGGGATATGCATCAGAGATCTCGTTAATTCCAGCTATGCGGGGCATACTATACATACACAAAACTGCTTTTGTTGTGCCTTTGTGCAGGTGCAGACTCTGTTAAAGAAGACAGTAGAGTCTGTTCACTGTGTAAAAGGAGGACATGTCTCTGTTAAGGACTTTTTATTATTCTCTTGAAGCAGAGCTCATATAGGTCAGTTTTGGATTTAGCAGTCCTGAACAAGTATGTGAGATACAGAAGTTAAGAACAATACTTAACTACCTTTAACATCTTATGATGCTTGAATAATCAGTTTGGACAGTGAAGCTTATCACATTCTGTTCTTTCCCAGAATACATCTTCGGTTCATAGGTAGAGTTGCCACCTTCCTTCGTGGCTAAAACCGGAGTAAAGCCACACCCCTCACGTCACCAGTAACCCCGCCTACACCACCCCTCTCCCACCCACATCCTTCCCATTTTGTGACACTGCGATGACATCACTTGGCGGGGAACACCCTCTTTTTTCATTCCTGCTGCCTGCTTTTGGCTGATTTATTATGCTTTTCTGTAAGAAAAGCATAGTAAATCAGATTTACAATCTCCGATAGTCTGTTTCCTTTTTGAAACAGAATACCGGAGTTTGTACAGTGTTTTCCGGACTACCTGAGAATCAGTTTGATTTCCGGATAGTCCGGAAAAAGACCGGATGGGTGGCAACCCTATCATAGGATGTCATCATCACTTACAGTTCTGCATCCCTATCACTTGACCTGGCCTGTGCTGTAAGAATGAACCATTGCATACTGCCTGATATGTCTCCTCAGTCAATGAAAAGTCATTCATATTTTCTTATACTTAGATGACTGCTTTGTAGTTTCAGAATCCCTTGAGTGGCTTATAGTCATTCAGAATCTGGTGCTACAAATTTTTCTGACTCTGTGGATTACTGTAAAACATGGAAGGCCTTAGCAGATTCCATCATAGTCAGTATAATTTCTGGTTACAGTTACAAGGACAAGGTATTTTCTACCAAAACACAAGAGAGAAGAAATTCTTCTCTTCTTCCAACATTTATTATTTATTTTATTTATTTTTATTTACACTGTATTGAACAGATTAACCCCTCTAGGCGAGTAGCCTCTTTTCAGGGGAGATCTGAGTTTGTATTCCTGATGACTAAGGAAAAACAAAAATATCCAAACCCAGAAAAAGCTGAATGGAGTAAATAACCAAGAGCACTGCACCAAAAATAAAAATCCAACAGTTTTATTCCACCATGATAAGAGTTTAGCTCTTTTGTCAAAAGTACATAATATTGACTTCTTCAGAACTACATGACACACATAATGCTGATTTAAATAGTCTGCCCTACTCAACAATTAGTCAAACAAGAAAGATGTCATTTCCTGCTAAAAAAGTATGTCATTTCCTGTTAGAAAAATATATCATTCCATGCTAAAAAAGTACTACCCCACTAAAATAATACAACTGAATTATTGATCCATTGATCCCCCAAAAATAGAGCTTATGTTAAAAACATTACATAAAAAAACAGCTTTTAGTTTTAACATAGAACTAATAGAAATTTTATCATTCAGCCCAGGTGGCACACATGCAGTTAACCTTATTTGCCACTTGAGCTCTAAAAATTCAAGAAAATCATCGACAGGTCCACCCCTTGTACCAAAGTCGACCTGTTCTAATACAAAACACTTGAAGCAGTGTGTGGGATATAATTTAATATGCTTAAATAAGGCGTTGGTCTCCCTATGTTTGTTAATATCATAACTGTGTTGATAGATCCATTGTCTTAAAGCTCGGACACTCTTACTCACATTAGTAGCAGTCGCAACCTGTACAGGATACAACATATGCAACCCCCTTGGTGCCACAATAGTACTTTTTATGTGTAGTGATTTTGCCAAAATTACTAAGTTTAATAAATTCGGCATCAATCACAAAAGAACATTGGGTGCATCTTCCACATTTGAAAATACCAACAAGTCCAGATGCCGCCTTTTTTCTTTCAACTAAACCTTTGAAAGATATACACTTTTTGTACACCATCAGGGGTTTTTCACCTAGTATATTAATGATATACTCATCGAGACGAAACATGTTCCAACAATCACAAAGATGCTTTTGATGTCTAAAAAATCAGTAGTGAAAGGTAACACTAATGCCCTGCTATAGTTGTTCATTTTCTCAGTTGCTGGGGACCTGGTTAGACCCAGAGGGTTGTCCAGTAATGTTCTGTAAACCCCATTAGTTCTTTTTTGTTGGACCTCACCTATTATGTCCTTAACAAATTGAAGGGGTAACCTCTTTTCTGTAACATACCCAGTAGGAGATCGCACTCTGTAAGAAAATCAATATCCTCATCTACCATTCTGGCCAATCTAACACATTGACCCTTCAAAAGGGATTCCGTCTGGTGCAAGGGGTGCCAACTCTCAAAGTGCAAAAGAGACTTGCAGTACGTGGGTTTCCTATAAAGATGTGAGTTAAATCTCCCCTTGGAATAATCCTTCCTGATGGCACGTCAAGATAGTTCAAAATATCATGGTCCTTGGTCATGGTGAACTGGCGTTAATATAAGTAAAAAATCTATCTAACTCATCTTCACTACCATGCCAAAATAAGACCAAATCGTCAAGGTACTGCCCATAAAGTACCCACATGTCCTTGAACTCGGAGTTGACAATATACAGGTCCTCCCACTGGGCAAGTACTATGTTGGCAAATGACGGTGCACAACAGGCACCCATAGCCACCCCTTGCACTTGTTTGAATATTTGCCCCTCGAAGGAAATGAAGTTATTGTCCAGAACCATCTCCATACAGGATCTAATGGTAAGAATGGTATCATGATTCAATGAGTTCTGCTTACATAAATAATCGTAGAACCATTCAATACCTACATCATGGGTATTACAGAAAAGATAAAACTGATTATGAAGCAGGCAGGGCTTATCCAGATCCACCTGAAGGGCAACAAGCTAGGTGGTCTGATAGGCAGGATGGTTGTGATGTTATTAATGATGATGATAATAGGGTTAATTCTGAGCATAACATCCCTTTAGAACCACCCCATAAGGAGATCTCAGTAATTAATTAACCGGAGCGGGGGGGGGGGGGCAAGGCAATGTGAACTATGGGCAATCGAACTACCAGAATCAGTGGAGGGGGGGACAACAGCAACAGCAACATTGGAGATGAGTGATGCCAATGTTTGCAACATTATTTCCAACTTTGTTAATGATTTTAAGGTGTACAATTACAGTAAGACCAATGTAACTGTTGAATGGGCAGAATTGTTTTTGAAAGGGCTTAATTTTGTGCCAACATGTAAAACTGACATTGTCAGTACTATTTTACAGTTCAAAATCTACATTAGGAAGCTTAACTTGGCCCTTTTCTTTTCACAGGGGGGGTGATCCTATTACTAATCTCTTGATCAATGCCAGCCCCTTTATCAGACCAAGTACATTCATTCCACCCATGCACCCGTTAGTGGAAGTGTTCGAATCTTTTTGTGTGAGACAATTTATAAAAACAACTTCTCACAGGAATCATTATGTGGATCAGGATGGGACTGGCAATTTGACTAAAAAAGAAAAAAGGCTATTACATGATATATTAGAGAACAGTGACATCCAGATTATGAAGCCTGATAAAGGGGGAGGAATAGTTATTATGGACACTAGGGACTACAACAGCATGATGATTGACCTGCTGTACAGTGATACTTATACTGAGGTCTCCATTAATGAGCTTAACATAGCTTATAGATGTATTGATTTAGATCTAGAACAACTGTTATTAAATGAATAAATCACAATGGAGACCTTTAGATTCCTAGAGACAAAACATCCTAGGATTCCGACCATTTTCTGAATCCCAAAAATCCACAAGAGTATCCTTAATCCCCCCCTGTGGCCAATTGTGGATGCAAAAGCATCAAAAACATTTAGTTTGACCAATTTCGTTGACTGTTCAGTTAAACATGTGTTGGATGATAGGGACCTAATTATTAAAGACTCATGGGATTTCTTGTGCAAGATTAAACATGAAATGTACAACGAATGTCTTATATTGGTCACCATTGATGTGAGGGACCTCTTTTCTGTAATACCCCATGATGTAGGTATTGAATGGTTCTACGATTATTTATGTAAGCAGAACTCATTGAAACATACCAACATTCTTACCATCAAATCCTGTATGGAGATGGTTCTGGACAATAACTTCATTTCCTTCAAGGGGCAAATATTCAAACAAGTGCAAGGGGTAGCTATGGGCACCTGTTGTGCACCATCGTTTGCCATCATAGTACATGATATTTTGAACTACCTTGACGTGACCATCAGGAAGGATTATTCCACTGGGAGATTTACCTCATATCTTTATAGGAAACCCACGTACTTCAACTCTCTTTTGCACTTTGAGAGTTGGCACCCCTTGCACCAGAAGAAATCCGTTGTGAAGGGGCAATGTGTTAGATTGGCCAGAATGGTATCTGAAGATATTGATTTTCTTAGAGAGTGCGACCTCCTACTGAGTATGTTACAGAAAAGAGGTTATCCCCCTCAAATTGTTAAGGACATAATAGGTGAGGTCCAACAAAAAAGAACTAATGGGGTTTATAGAACATTATTGGACAACCCTCTGGGTCTAACCAGGCCCCTAGCAACTGAGAGAATGAACAATTATAGCAAGGCATTAATGTTACCTTTCACTACTAATTTTTTGACATCAAAAGCATCATTTGTGATTGTTGGAACATGTTTCGTATTGATGAGAATATCATTAATGTACTAGGTGAAAAACCCCTGGTGGTGTGCAAAAAGTGTACATCTTTCAAAGGTTTAGCTGAAAGAAAAAAGGTGGCATCTGGACTAGGTGGTACTTTCAAATATGGAAGATGCACCCAATGTTCTTTTGTGATTGATGCCGAATTTATAAAACTTAGGAATTTTGGTAAAATCACTACACATAAAAAGTACTCTTGTTACACCAGGGGGGTTGTATATGTTGCATCCTGTACAGGTTGCGACTGTTACTATGTGGGTAAGACTGTCCGAGCTTTAAGACAACGGATCTATCAACACAGTTATGATATTAACAAACATAGGGAGACCAACACCTTATTTAAGCATATTAAATTATATCCCACACACTGTTTCAAGTTTTTTGTATTAAAGCAGGTCGACTTGGGTACAAGGGGTGGACCTGTCGATGATTTTCATGAATTTTTAGAGCTCAAGTGGCAAATAAGGTTAACTGCATGTGTGCCACCTGGGCTCAGTGATAAAATTTCTATTAGTTCTATGTTAAAGCTAAAAGCTGTTTTTTTATGTAATGTTTTTAACATAAGCTCTATTTTTGGGGGATCAATGGGTCAATAATTTAGTTGTGTTATTTTAGTGGGATGGTACATTTTTAGCATGGAATGATATATTTTTCTAACAGGAAATGACACACTTTTTAGCAGGAAATTACATTTTTAGCAGGAAATGACATCTTTCTTGTTTGACTAATTGTTGAGTAGGGTAGCCTATTTAAATCAGCATTATGTGTGTCATGTAGTTCTGAAGAAGTCAATTTTATGTACTTTTGATGACAGTGCTAATGGTGGAATAAAACTGTTGGATTTTTATTTTTGGTGCAGTGCTCTTGGTTATTTATTCCTACTGACCAAAGGAAATTTGACCAGAGCAACGGAAATTTCCACTACTATATTCTATAAGTGCTATGGGTACTTTTACATCCATTTGTGTCACTGCCAACTCGGGCATATGGGGCCTGGTTTAACATCTCATCTGAAGGACAGCATACAGTAGTGCAGCCCCCACCTTGCCGCACTGCACTGCAGTATCAGTACTGAAAAATTAATCCAAACACCTGTTGCTAGAGTGGAACCCACAGTCTTCTGCACTAGAGTGAGTGGGCTATCTGTTAATCTACTCTGACTTAAATCTTTCGGAAAACAGAATTTCTGTTCCACGTGCCAGCCACATGAAACTCCATATACATTCATAATACTTTTGCTCAGGAGCTCAATTACATACTGCCTTCTTAAAAGGAAGTGCTGCAGATTTGGTACGGTAGGCCAAACCTACCTCTTTCAAAGAACACACATTATTCACCATCTGTAATTCAGACTGTTAGTGCAGATGGCTTAGAGTCTCTTTGGAAAGCATACTTTCATTCTTTGTCAATCTAATACACTGTGGCAAAACTCTTACAGCATAATGTTAAAATATGGGCAGTCTGGTCAGGCTGATCTTGGAGATTTTTTGTTCAGTGACCTACATCCATATACTCTCTTGAATCAGAGCCAGTATCAGGGCTGTAAGCTAGATCTGAATAAAAAGATAATATGAAGTCTGTTATGCCATGCAGACTCACTTTGAAATGTGAGACTGGGTACCACAGGACTTTCCAAGCAGTTCATCTTACAAGGTATCAAAGTTTTACAGTAGGCACTGTAATCTGTTGGTGACAGTAGATGCCTTAAGTAAGGTATCTGTAGTATACAGATCAAACTAAACAAACTTATTTGCAGCCATCGATGAGAAGAGAGGGAGCTGTACTGATAAACCTTTTTGTTATCCCAAATATGCATAGTTACATGGAATGTAGCATTAAAGATGAATGCTTTCTCATGTGCATTGGGGCAGTAACTACTTTATGCTCTCCCCTTCAACTCCTTCAATATAAAAAGTGCTGTTATGAAATAAGATAAGCCAGGACTCATTTTCATAGTTCTAAACTAGCAAGGAACAAGCTGGATATCGCAGCTGATAATTTTCTGAATCAAACAGATTTGATCTTTGCCCCTTCTTGATAAATGTGTGTTTTGTCTAGACAGATAGGACATAAAACCTACCTGTAGAAACCCTTAAGTAAATGCACACATTTCCAGTATGGGCATAAAAGGGCTTTCATCCACTTACCTTTGACATCCCTTTGACTTTAGACCATTTGAATTCCTGCATTCTAGTAGGTAATATGCTCAGATTCATGTAGCAGCCTTGTCAACTTGCTTATCTTGGCATTCAGATTTAACTTCCTTAATGCAGCTGAAATTTTTTATTAAAGAAATCCATAATTTAAAACCACCAAGGTGGAAAATCTGTAAACATTTGTTTTATTGTGGGAATTATTGTGAATAATTGTCATATTCATCATCACCACTTTCATAATCATCATCATTATTTTTCTTTGGGCTGTATTTCTCAGTGAGTATGTTTCTTATTCAAATTTAATAGGCAATTTATATTTGTTTGAGATAAAAGAAATACTTAGTTAATAACTGTGCATGTACCTAGTTCACTATTGTGTATTTATAGATTTTGTTCTTATTCATGTATATACTTCTGTATGTTTGTTATTGCCATGGCCTGGATAATGATTCAAAATGGTCTAGTGTTTAGGAATATGTAGCTCTCCTGGTTTGAATACAATAGAAGAGTCTTTGTGGGTTCTTTTCAAGCAGCTTTATTATATACAAACACATTACTATAGAAGCTTACTGATTTTAACTTAAGTAACTTATGTACAAACTTAACTACTGCAATCTTACATGCCCACTCTGTGGCTGCACTCCCAGAATGACACTGGGAATAGCACATGCGCAGTATTTATATGTGCACATTCGGTCCTTGATATGCATCTTAAAGATATAGCATATACACTCTGATCTACATCCTCCCTGTTTGAGAAATAGATCATGCAACGTTATGAATCTGTTTGCCATGCAAATAGTACAAGTAGTTCTTTGTCATGCAGTTATACAAGAGTAGGTACATATTTATACAGTTATGTCCATGTTGATGTGTATTTCACACTGGGCCTGGAAATTTGTCCATACCGTGTGACATAAAACTGGGAATTAGGTTTAGCAGCTGGAGCTGTCTCTACAGAATGTTCGACTATGGGATTATTTGGAACATCCTCGGGAATGGAAGTGGATGTTGAGACACACCCTGAGATGTAGAGTCTGTATGACTGGAACAATGCTGCCATGATTCTGGTACAGGAAGATGATGTCTGCAATTTCTCCTGTACTCCACACCCTCAGATTCTACAAGGTAGAATCTCAGCTTGGTCATGCCTTTCAACCTGGAAGCATCAAAAATCTGGACAAGGCCCATGAAAAATAGGTACAAATCTGTACACTGATTAACATCTAATTTGCATACATAATTATGTGACCCCACCCACTCCAATGGAATTGTGGGATGCCAACTTTCAAACATAAACTGAAGAACGGACAACCAAAATATGGCACCAGAGTCCCCCTGCAGCCATTCCAATGTCCCATTATCTGGCTATTTCACCCCATTTACCATAAACACTAATGTGTGCATATTGCTTTACTTCTATAATGATTATTTTGATTTTATTTTTCCATTTTACAGCACAACAATGCCCAAACACTAATAGACATCTGGTAAACAAAGCAATACGGTCTCACAATGAAAATAGACTTGGCATTAAAACTTCCCTGACCTTGAAACTCACATTCATTGAAACCCACACCACATCCAAAGAAAATACATCTGGTCAGTGGTGGATAAAGATTACTTTTGGGCTTTTTTCAAATCATTGGCCCCTTGCACACTAAACAAGAAACATACATGTGTTGTTTTCTTTGATACACCTTTCTGACTTTATTAAGTTATATTCCTTGTATAATGCAACACACTTGTTAGAGCGCATTTTAAATTTATTGTTTGAACATTTTTCCAGTAGGTTGTACTGTAGGCAATGAAACAAAATGCATGAACAAATAATGACAAAATTGCCCAATTCAGAACATTTCCATCATAAAAGTCTACTTCCACATCCACATTATAAATAGAATGACAGTAGTGTAAGCCATAGGCATCTTGCACAGCTTCTCACGCTTATTTTCAATTTTTTTTTGGGGGGGGCAAAAGGTCAAAAACCAGGGACACATTTTAAACATTGCTTGTATCATTTTGTAAAATTGCTAGAATAAAATGTTGTGTTACCACCATGCATTTCAGTGGCAAATTTTGAACCCAGGACCCTATGCACTGCAGTCAGAGCAACATACCACTATGCCAAATCAGCAGCTTATTGAAAAATATCAAGAGTGAAACTTAATGGCTATCATTTAGTGAATTCATTTCTCACCACAGCTCTCAACCTCTTCGCAGAAAAACCTGGGCAAAGCTCACAACTGGTGGTGGTTAGGAACTTACCAGGCAGGGACACATTTAAAACATTGCTTGCATAATTTTGTAAAGTTGCTAGAATGAAATGTTGTGTTACCACCATGCATTTCACTGGCAAGTTTTGAACCCAGCAAGGACCCTATGCACTACAGTCAGAGCAACATGCCACTATGCCAAATCAACAACTTCCTGAAAAATAGGAAGACTGAAACTTAATGGCTATCTTTTAGAGACTTCATTTCTCACTTCTCACCATAGCTGTCAACCTCTTAGCACAAAATACCTGGACAAAGCTCACAAGAGGTGGTAGCTAGGCACTTACCAGGGACACATTTTAAACATTGCTTGTATAATTTTGTAAAGTTGTTAGAATATAATGTGTTACCACCATGCATTTCACTAGCAAGCCTTGAGCCCTGGACCCTATGCACTACAGTCAGAGCAACATACTACTAAGCCAAAGCAGCAGCTTTTTGTAACTTAATGGCTATCATTTAGTGAATTCATTTCTCACCACAGCTCTCAACCTCTTGGCAGAAAAAACCTGATTAAAGCTCACAAGTGGTGGCTAGGGACTTTAGGCTCTTTTTACCCTGTACCCAATGTACAGGGTTTGAGCCCAAGTACCTCTAGCCACACACACACACACACACACACACACACACACACACACACACACACACACACACTTCTAAATAACATTGTGTCTTTTCCCTTACTTCTAAATACAGCCAGCTTCTAAATAACATTGTGCGTCTTTTAAAAGTAAAACTCCAGCAAACGTTAAAAAAATACAATAGGTCCACTTCCCTTACCTCTAAATACATCCAGCGTTAACATTGTGCGACTGTCTTCTAAAAGTAATCCAAACTCCTTTCCCTAGCCAAATTCTTCAGCGTGAACATTAAATAAATAAAACAGATCCACATCCAGTCAATGTTAACCGGCTTTGGTGATTGCCGCTTGCAAGAGCATTTGAACCAGAGCCAGAAATACATACTTATGAGCGCGAGCTGCAGTCTGGTGGTGGAGCTGACATCATTGCGCATGTGATGACGTCAGCTCACGAAGCGTGAAAATTTAAAAAAATTAAAAAAACAAAGCGCGAATAAATCGGGAATGAAGGGGTGCCACTCGGGGAATCATGGCACCCCATTATTTGGACCCCAAAACTTAGTAAAAACCGAGTAATTTGGGACAGTTGAGAGGTATGAGCTTGGTACATATACCTGTAACTTGACCAATCCAGTCAAAACCTTTCGCCATTTGTACCCTCACTGTCTCTCCTTCCCTCAACGGACAAAAAAATATGCTCGATTTATCATAACTGGACTTCTGGATAGAATGCTTCTTGAATAATTGAGCTTTGATGGTTCTGTTGTTCTTAGCTTTAGGCCTCAATAAACTGGAACTAATAGGTAGCATTGTTCTGGTTTGCCAGGATAGAAGTATTTGAGCAGGTGAGCCAAGTATACCATCATGTGGTATGTTTCTAAGATTTAGTAAATTCAGAAAGACATTGGTATTGTCACTCTTTGACCTTTTAAGTAATTGCTTTGCACTATACGTTCAGCTAGTCCATTTGACTGTCGATATTCAGGACTGCTAGTAGCATGTACAAAGTCCCATTCTCTTGCAAATTTGTGAAATGACTGACTAGTAAATTGAGTACCATTGACAGAAACAACTTTGTGTGGACTACCATGGAATGAGGAATGACATTTTAACTTAGCAATAACAGTAGTGTATGTTAAATTAGGTAAGTCAATCCTGAACCAATTTGAATAAGAGTCTATCAATCTAAGTGTTGATTGTCCCACTCAAAGATATCAGTGGCTACTGTTGACCAAAGTAGTTTAGGAACTTGGCTTAGCTGAAGTGGTTCTCTTTGCAAATGCGGTTTAGTTCTATTGCATACTGAATAAGAAGAAAGTATTTTATCAGTGTCTTTCAGTAATGAAGGCCAAAATACGAGTTCTCTCACCCTTCTCTTAGTGGATGTGGGACCTGGTTGACTATGATGCAACATCTGGATATATTCTTGTTGTAAGGAAACATGAACAACAGTTTTAGGACCTTTGAAAATAATGCCATCTTCCATCATTTCACCTCTCCAAGGAAAATAGGTTTTCAGTTCAGGTGGTATACTAGATTGCTTTGATGGGCATCCAACATTTATGTAGTGGTTGAGCTTTTGCAAAACTGGATCAGTCTTTGTGTGATCTCTTCACTTATTAAGTCTAGTGGTAGAGAAATTATGCACTGCCACCTCATCAAAGTCAAAAGTCTCTGCATTAAGCTGTTCTGTCATATTTCTGGGCAATCTGGATAAGGTATCATCCAGATAAAGTAGTTTGCCTTTTGTATAAACCATCTTGAAGTTATACTTTTGCAATTTGAGCATCATTCTTTGTAATCTTGCTGGAGTTGAATGCATAGGCTTCTTTAGAATAGTAACTAGAGGTTGGTGATCATTTTCAATCTGAATAGCTTGACCATAGATATAATCATGAAACTTAAAACATGCAAATACTATTGCCAAAAGTTCTTTCTCAATTTGAGCATATTGTATTTCAGTTTGGGTAAGTGTTTTAGGTGCATAGGCTACTGGTCTGCCTTTTTGAAGTATAACTGCACCAAGACCTAATTTTGAAGCATCACAGGAAAGTGTAACTGGCTTATTTACATAATTGTATCATAAAGTAGGTGGGGATGGTAATTTTCTGCTTAAGATCTTCAAATGCCTTTTGGTGTTGTTCTAACCATGACCATGTAACATTGTTGCATGTCAGGTCTCAAAGGTGCTGTCAGCTCACTGAAGTCCGGTATAAACTTGCCTAAATAGTTCAACATGCCTAGGAAATGCTGTAGAGCTTGAATATTATCTGGTGCTGACATCTCAAGAATGGCTGCTTGCTTGGTTGGGTCTGGTCTCAAGACAGTACTGGTAAATAAATGACCTATATAAGTAACTTCTTGTAGTCTGAATTTGCAATTTAAAGAATTGAGCTTTAAATTCACTTCATGTGCTCTGTCATGCTCTTCTTCACCATTGCCCCCAACCAATAAATCATTTAATATTATAGCACAAGGATAACCTGAAAAAAATTGCTCCACTGCATGCTGGAAGACTTCACTTGCAAAACGTATTCCAAATAGCATGCTTAGGAATCTGTATCTTCCAAACAGAGGCAGCAAAAATGGTTAGTAATGAGTATTTGCAATCAAGCATCACTTGCCAAAATGAACTTTTTGCATCCAAGACAGAAAAAACACTGCCATTCGGTATTAGAGTTGCGACCTCTTCGACTGTACCCATTAGATGATGTGGTCTCTTCAATGCTTTGTTCAGATCTCCTGGGTCAATACATATTCTGATTTCATCTGAGCCTTTTTGCGAGCTGCTACCGTGGATGACACCCATTCAGTTGGTTCTGTAACTGAACAAATTACACCTTGTTACACCATTTTATCCAACTGAGCCTTGACTTGGTCCTGCATAGCTATCGGAACTCTTCTGGAGAGACCTCTGGGTCTAACTTCATGGAGTTTATAACTGGAAGTTTGCCCAACTTGCCAGTGAAAACATCAACATGCTCTGAGAAAATGATTTCAGAAAATTTGGAACTAGGTATGCACTTATGTGATGAACTTCTTTAGTAAAAGCAGATTCATTCTCAAACTGTCTCTGAGACCCAGTAATGACTGTACTGGTCTTTGGACTACATAGAATAACAAGTGGTAACAGTTCTTAGCCAAATAACATGAAACCATCACTGAGCCTTCAGTCTGAATTTATTCACCTCCATAAGAAACAAGTTTTGTACTACCAGCCACATTGAGTTGCTCATTAGTTCTCACATTAGCAAATGTGTTTGCTGATATAACATTACACTTCTACTTTAAGCAAATGTGTCTGCTGATATAACATTACACTTCTACTTTAAGCTCTGTGGATTTACCATTGATCCAGACTGCACAAAACATTTTGTTCTTTACCATCAAATTCACTACATCAGCTCTTTCACCAATTACTGATACATCATCTTCATAAAAATTAGACTGCTGCAGCCCTACTTGATGAATTTGACTTTTTGTGTGACATTTCTTTACAAGTGTGTGGGGTTTACTTGATTTGCAATACTTTTGAAAATGGTTCCATTTTTTACACTTGTGACATTGCTGACCAAATGTTAAGCACTTCTCTCTTCTACGTCATTATTGGCACCAAAATTGCGACAGTTAACAATAAAGCTGGACTTCGGTTTTGCTGATTCACATTTGTACTGCACTGAGAATGCTGCTTTAACTGACCTGGTCTTAGAACAGTTGGAAAACTATGTGGTTTCCCTGGTGAGCCAGCAGGGGTTGTGGCTGTCATGTGCTTAGGACTACTTCTATTTGCCACTTGTTGCATGCTATCTGCATTTTCTCTGGAGCCTGCTGAAACCATGCTCTTGCCACTTGCAGGCATACTTGTGTGTTTCTCTGTAACTTCATGGATTTGACAAATCACAATGGCTTTCCTCAATGTTAAATCACTGTCATGAAGCAAAATCTTTCTTAGCAACACTATTAATACCACACATGAGCCTGTCCTTTATTAACTTATCTTTTAAGTCACCAATCTGACACATTTTAGCTTTGTTTCTCAGGTCAGTAATATAAGGTGCAAAAGTTTCCCCTGGTTTCTCATCTCTCATTTATGCATCTCTAATGTAATATTTGTCTGGGGGTTACACATTTCTCTGAATTTGTGCTTCAAACACTCAAGGTCTTCCCTTGATTCAGCCTGTACAACAATGTGGTGGTTTTCACCTTCTCCCTCATATACTGCTGGTGCTTGCACAAATGAATGCTCTCTTTCAATGGCCTCTGACCCAGCTAAGTTTAGCAAAATGAATGCCCTGGTGTGTGCATCTTTATCTGAACAAGCTGCCTGTATAGAAATATCATACTCTTGTTCAAATAGTCTCCATTTCTCTGCAATATTCTGATCAAATACAAGTGATAAGGGCTTTTGAAATCCATCTACCATATTAACACATACCAGTGAAGAGTTTTCCAAATAAGCACAGACACATACACATATGCCAGATTTTTATGCCAGTGTCTGGGACTTTACCTAATATCACAACAAGCCTCTGTAAACTGAACTTTGTGATACAAGTCTCTCAGACAGTGTAATACTCATGAAATTACTGTATTGCAAGAAATCACCTCTTATCAGTATACATTTGAAATAACTGCACAATGTGAATAAAGTGAGCAGAAGAAGCTCAGACTCAGAAACATTTTGAAGTAATTGCACTTTGCGAATAAACAGTACACAGCACACTGAAATTTCCCCCAAATGGTGGTACCTTGCTAGGCAATTCTTTACAGTGCAAGAAACACTCTGTAATGGTGGCATTTTGTGAATAGACACATTCAGCACAAGAAAACACTTGAAATGGCTATACTTTGACTGCCCTTCACAAAATAGTTGCACTTTGGATGCAAATAACTCTTCGGGATATGTGCACAGTAATAAGCACACACTGCACTTTTACATACTTTGAGATACTTTAAATAACTCTAGTTATGCTCTTGAGACAATATGAAGTCATAGTTATGCCAAAACACATGCAGTCGCCTTGCTTTATTTATACTTAATGTGCCCTTTTTGCCCTTATATTATTAGTTTTGCTCATTCAATTTCTTTTCATGCCCATTGTGCTTGTTTTACTCTAAACATGCCTATTTTTGCTTCAAACACACTCATTTTACTTTAAACATACTTGTTTTACTTTTGTGATAATCATTCCATCAGCTATCTTAATCTTAAACATTTTCCTTAGTTAATAAACCTTTTGTGCCTCCTGTTTGTTTAATAATGTGGTTTGTGCCCTTGTAATGCTCTGTTTTATATATTTTTTTATAAAATAAGCAGTTTGTGCAAATTCTCATTACCTTTGGTTCTTTTCTGGCTCTTTTTTGTGCTCGCTTCTTTTAGATGTTCTTCTTGTTTCACTGTTGCAATCATTAAATTTGGGTAATCTGCTTGCAGGTTGCCCTCAATCGGCCTGATTGACAAAGTCTTGGGTCCTGTGTCGGCTGCTGTCCCTTCTTAGGTCATCAGGGGTTTAAAACATGCAGCCGATGCCATTACACCAGTCGTTCTTGCCGTACAGTTCCTGAAGCAGAAGCAGTTCGTAAGTGCCGGTCGGCCGACTTTTGAAATTTTTGTTTTCGAGTTTCAGAACCGAAGTCTTCAACTAAAGCTAAGTACCCCATTGGGGAAACTTTTTCTTGCTCCTTACCGATGTCAGTAAAAGTTAATAACTGCATTACTTGTGGAAAGCAAATATCTCATAAAGATTTTCATTCGTACTGTATTCCTTGCCTAGGCCCTGACCACAACGTACCTCGCTGTCGGTTTTGTGCTTTATTTATTCAGTGCACTATCCATCGTTGGTATATTTTTGCCTCTAAATATTTTGGTTCTCGGTTTAATTATCCAGAAATGTTGGTTAGCCGTCCGACTACCGGGATTCTGAAAAACTGCAAAGATAAAGACAGAGACAGGCTGCCGAGGTCCAAAACTGCCGATGACTCTTCTCCTAAGCCAGTCGCCAGTTCGCCGGTACTCAGTGAGGCACATTCGCAGGCCCCTACTGAGACCCATTAGAAGTCTGGTGTGCCACGAGATTCTTCAACTCTGGAACCCGCAGATGTCTCCACCTTGGATGGATTCAGAGCCGCTGTGCAAGCACTGGCTTCTGAGGTTGTATTCAGGCCCTTGGACTTGCATATTAAATCAACGCCTCCTTCATGACTTAGGCCTAAATCTCGATCCATGTCTAAAAAACCAATGCCTAGGCCACATGCTCAGGCCTCTATGCCTAAAAAACAAATGATAAGAATGGCTGAAGATCTAATAACTCTAATCAGCGGTAGCCAACCCCCCCCCCTTCTAAGAGGCCTAGGACTGAGGTTTATTATGAATCTTCTGATCAGGATTCTGTTTTTTCTTACTCTTCTGATGACATGGATTTGTCCTTGCCTACTTATGAGGATTCTGATGCAGAGGACTCTATTCTCTCTTCTTCCCCTCCTGAGGATTTTTCTTTTGGGGAAACCTTACATACTCTAAGGGAGCATTTCCACTGGGAAAGCCAGGATTTTTCTGATTCAAAAAAAAAGGCGTAGGGATTTCCTTCTCCTACCTCAGCATAGGCCTTTAGCTATTCCTCCTGTACTAGACATTGTTGATTCTGCTCCCAGAAAACCTGACAGATACTACAGAGTCCCTGAGTCCCACAAGTTCCTTTTCAAAAACCCTATTGCAGATCCAGAGACTATTTCACAGGGGCCCAAGGGCATTAAGGCTTCTACTGCTAAAAATCCTACCCCTTCTGATAGAGACTCCAGGACGCTGGATAGATGGGGTAAGAAGGTTTACACTTCTGCAACCTTGGCCATTAGGGCTTTAAACTGCCAGTTTCATATGTTAAAATAGCAGCAACATGTTATTGGACTGGCTAAACAGAAAATGATGTTGATTCCTGACTGTGTGGAAAATAAAGAATTACAGGATTTAATGCATTCTACCGAACAAGTTGGAAAACATACTTTGCAATGTGGTTTTGATTCATTAGAGGCCTCTTGCAGGGCTGCTGTTACTGGGTCTGTGCTCAGAAGGCATGCTTGGCTTAAGGAGCAATCTTTGCCTGATCGTGTTAAAGCTAAATTGTTGGATGCTCCTTTAAATCAGGACCGCCTGTTTGGCAACAAGGCTGAGGAAGTTCTTAAAAAGATGTAAGATAAAGCTAAATCTATGGAAACTGTTAAAGACTTTTTACAAGTTCAGCCTCCTAGATTTAGTAGGCACTGGCCCTCTAAGAATTGGACCTTTCCAGCCCCTTCCAGGACTTTTCAAGTCAAACCCAGACACAGCAAAAACCCCAGGTTTCAGTCCCAGGGGACTCACAGAACTAAGCTGTGGGGGGCCTCCACTTCCAAGTCTGGGAATAATAAGACTCCCCCTATGGTAAACTGTCTCAGTTACTTTCTTTTAAAATTTCCAAGCACTTATCATCTGACTGCCCCTTTGGGGGGAAAGACTGCACTTCATGCAAAGAACTGGGGACTCATTACCCAGGACAAATGGGTTTTAAATATAGTGTCCCAGGGATACAGATTTCACTTCCACACGTTGCCAACACCAAGCGGGTGACTGGACCTACCCCAAATCAGTGGGTAGAGGCCCAAAAACAAGTACTTTCTCTCTTAAGCATGGGGGCTATTCAACTGGTACCAGAAGAGGAAAAGGGGCAAGGTTTCTAATTGAGACTTTTCCTGATACCCAGAAAAGACAATTCATAGCATCTTATCCTGGACCTGTCTACTCGAAACACCTTTTTGGAGATTCCAAAATTCAAGATGCTGACTCATCACCAATTACTTCCTATGCTAGGCAAAGATGCCTGGTTGGCAACACTAGATTTAAAAGAGGCATACCTGCACATCCCAATCAGGGAATCTTGCAGAAGATACCTATGCTTCAAAGCAGGCTACATGCACTATCAGTTCTCTGCACTGCCCTTTGGCTTATCTACTGCGCCCAGGGTATTCACAAAGTGCCTAACTCCAGTTATTGCATTTTGCAGGCAAAGAAATATTCAAATATACCCATACCTGGATGATTGTCTAATTCAGGCAGAAAGCCAGGACATACTTTTGAATCAGCTGGCCTTTGTAAAAAGGGTTCTAACTTGTCTGGGGTACACCATAAATGAAAAGAAATCACAACTGGTACCCTGTCAACAAATTATATTCCTGGGTGCAAGCTTGAATACAACTTCCAAGATAGCTTACCTCATGCCAGAAAAGCAAATTAATTTGACAACCTACTTCAAACAAGTGGCCACAAAAACCCTGCTATCTACAAGACAAATACTGCAAGCCTTGGGGTTCATGGCCTTCTGCATTCTCCTAATTCCATATGCAAGACTGCATATGAGGAAACTACAGTGGTATCTAAAAAGCCTATGGTGTCAACATTCTCAAAACCTAGAAACAATGATTCCTATCATACCTTGCCTATGCCTAGAGTTCCTTTGGTGGTCAGAGGCCTGCCACCAAAACAAGGGACTACCTTTCACACCACCCCCTGCCGCCCAAACCCTAACAACAGATGCATCAGACTAAGCATGGGGGGCTCACAAGGCAGGGAAGTGCATTCAGGGCAAATAGAACCCAAGTCAAATGCACCTGCATATCAATCAAAAAGAAATGTTAACTGTACAGAATGCTCTGACAGCCTTCAAGGACCACATTCTTCCAGGACAACTAATGGTAAAGACGGATAACACCACTGTTATGTGGTACATAAACAGGCAGGGTGTACACATTCTTACCTCCTCTGCAGACTAGCCATGGCATTGTGGAACACAGCCTTGAGCTACCAAGCTCAATTCCTGCCAGGAAATTTAAATACACTGCCAGATGGACTAAGCAGAAACCTCATGGACCCACAAGAGTGGAAACTGGAACCAAGGATTTTCAACATGTTGACAAGCAAATGGGGGAGCTCAGATATAGACCTGTTTGCCTCTCCCCAGAACTACCAGTTGGACAAATTTTGCACAAGGACTCCCCACAAACAAGCCTGGAAATTGGATGCTCTGTCCTTCAGCTGGAAAAAACAGTCTATCAGTCTATGCCTTCCCCCCTATGCTCTCCAAAGTACTACTAAAAGTCAAACAGGACAAACCAAGGATGATTTTGATTGCTCCAGACTGGCTGCACCAACACTGGTACCCCCTCCTGTGCAGTGTGTCATGGTTATCTCCATGGTACCTGCCTCAGACTCCTTCCCTGCTGTCTCAGCAGGAGAACTGGATTCTGCACCCTCAGCTTCCAACGCTGAACCTTGAAGCCTGGCTAATTACTTAATCTCTCCTTTATCATCCCTCAGCAAACCTGTGATGGATATCATCTTAGAGGCAAGGAGGCCTACTGCTAGAAAATCTTATGCTGAAAAATGGAAAAGATTCTGTGCCTGGAACCAATCTCAAGGGATGAGCATAGCAGCGCCCAGTTTACCTCAGATTTTACAATATTTAACTGAGATTCTTCACAAGGGCCTGTCTTTTTCCTCCATTAAAATCCATGCCTCAGCCATTTCAGCTCATTTTAACACAGAACCTCCCCTCTTCTCTCATCCACTGCTCAAACAGTTCCTCAGAGGGGCCAAAAATTTGAGACCACCCAGGAGAGCTCCAACCCCAGCCTGGGACCTTAACTTTGTCTTGGAGAAATTCACTCTACCTCCTTTTGAGCCAGCTGCTACTGCAGACTTAAAATTTCTTTCTTGGAAAACAGCTTTCCTTTTAGCAATCACTTCAGCTAGAAGGGTATCTGAATTACAGGCCCTTATGGCAGTGGAGCCTTTCATCATCTTTCATGCGGACAGGGTGTCACTCAGAACCAATCCATCCTTCATGCTCAAGGTGGTATCCGGTGTGGCTCTTAATCAGTCCATTCATTTGCCAGCCTTCTTTCCCAATCCACAGAATAAAGGGGAACATTACTGCATTCCTTATATGTGCACAGACAACGTAGATTCTACTTGGACAGGACTAAACCTCAAAGGAAATCTGAACAACTGCTGGTAGCATTTGCTGCAGGGGCAGAGGGGAAGGCTATTTCAAAACAAACCATTTCTAAATGGATAAGCCATTGCATTCATTTCTGCTATAAGCACCATGGAAAACCTATCCCCCAGGGGATCAGACCTCACTCCACCAGGGCTGCATCTACCTCTACAGCCTTTCTCAGAGGCATCCCTACCAGGGACATCCTAGAAGCTGCTACCTGGAGTTTGGTACATACTTTCACCAAGCATTATCATTTGCCAATTTTCTCTAAATTCAGTGCTGGCTTTGCCACTGCAGTCTTGCAGGGCCTTATAGCTGGCCCTAATGCTATCTAAACTCCTCCTCCCAACCATAGCTTTGGGAATCTACCCAAATGTAATGACTGCAACAGTGAAACATGAAGAACATAGTACAGTTGTGTACACTTACCATAAATGTAGATGTTCGAGTGTATTCACTGTTGCAGTCCTGGGTACCCTCCCTCCAGCCCCCTAACTTCTTTTGGCTATACCTCTACTTTCCTTAACTATGCTTAAAAGCCTTTTTGGTGTATTTGCTTTTTTGTTGGAGGTATATCTTTGTGCTTTTATGTTTAATTGCTTCCCATTGGGGGGGGCACCTGACATCTGGGCCAAGAAAAACTGATGTAATGGCATCGGCTGCATGTTTTATACCCCTGGCGACCTGACGTCATGGAAGAAGGGACAGAAACCGACGCAGGACCCAAGACTTTGTTAATCAGGCCAACTGAGGGCAACCTGCAAGCAGATTACCCAAATGTAATGACTGCAATAGTGAATACACTCGAAGATCTACATTTATGGTAAGTGTACACAACTGTACTTTTACCTTCACTGTCATCTCTGCACCTCATGGCTCTGAATATTATTCTCTGGAATCTTGGTTCTGAAAACATGTCACTCTCCTACTTTGGATACAATAGAATAGTCTTCATGGGTTCTGTTCAAGCAGCTTTATTATATACAAACACATCACAATTGAGGTTTACTGATTTTAACTTAAGTAACTTATATACAAACCAACTACTGCAGTCATACATGCCCACTCTCTGGCTGCACTCTCAAAATGGTACTGAGAATAGCACATGCCCGGTATTTATGTCTGCACATTCAGTCCTTGATATGCTTCTTAATGATACAGCACATACACTCTGATCTACAGACTAGTCCATTTATCTGGTTAACAAAGGGAAATAAATGAACAACCAACCAACCAAATAAGTAATGCTTCATCTAGAATTTGAATTTTGTTCTGGTGTAATTCACTGTTTAATTTTGTGCTGGCGAAATTCAATGTGCTTCTTTTTCAGCCTGTTCACTTTTAGAAGTTCTTGTTTTTGGTAGCTGACATGTCTGCTAGAATGATCTGAGAATTGCAGGAACTAATGCATATCCCATCTTATTTGGTGATAAATGTAAGCAAGGTTTCTTTCTAAACAAATGTGTTCTTTTTACATAATTATGTGTCATGGAGGATTTAAACTAATCTATTCAGCTCCACATCAATTTTGTAAAGTGAGAAATTCAAAGAAAATTTTGATGTCAGTTTTCATTCATTCCTCAACAAGTGGTCTGGATCTGATCCTCGGATCCAACTCTGCTGCTTTTTACAGCTTGTGGATACAGGAAACTCTTGAGCTCCACCCTTGCCCATAATGCTCTAGTCCCCTATCATATCTAAGATCTCATTTGCCACCTTCATGTGTGGACATGGTCACTGTTAGCTCTTGAGTATACCTCTCAACCTGGAAACACCAAAAATCTGGACAAAGCCCATGAAAAATAGGTACAAATCTGTACCCTGATTAACATAAAATTTGCATACATAATTACATAACCTCACCCACTGCAATGGAATCGTGGGATACCAGCTTTCAAATGCAAACTTAAGAAAAGACAACCAAAATATGACACCAGAGTCCTCCTATAGCCATTCCAATGTCCCATTACTTGGCTTTTTCACCCCATTTACCATAAACACTAATGTGTGCATACTGCTTTACTTCTACAATCATTTGGATTTTATTTTTACATTTTATAGCACAACGCACAAACATTAGTCAATATCTGCTAAAATAAGCAATACTGTCTCACAATGAATAGACTTGGCATTAAAACTTCTTTGCCCTTGCAACTCACATTCATTGAAACCCACACCACATCCAAAGAAAATGATATCTGGAAATAGCAGAAATGAGCAACGGAGCACAGTGGTGGTTAAAGATTACCTTTGGGCTGTTTTCAAATCAATGGCCCCTTGCACACAAAACAAGAAACACACAAGTGTTCTTTGATGCACCTTCATGACTTTATTAAATTATATTCCTTGTAGAATACAGCACACTTGTTAGAGTGCATTTTAAATTTATTGTTTGAACATTTTTCCAGTAGGTAATAAAACAAAATGCACGAACCAATAATGACAAAACTGCCCAATTCAGAGAATTTCCATCATAAAAGTCTACTACTTCCACACCCACACAATATATATATATATATATATATATATATATATATATATGTTATAAATAAATGACAGTAGTGTAAGCCATAGACATCTTGCACAGCTTCTCACACTTACTTTCAATTTCAGTTTTTTTTGGGGGGGAGGCAAAAGGCCAAGAAACAGGGGAACACATTTTAAACATTGCTTGTATAGTTTTGGAAAGTTACTAAAATAAAGTATGTTACCACCATGCTTTTCACTGCCAAATCTTGAACCCAGAATCCTGTGTACTACACTCAGAACAACATAGTACTATACCAAATCAGCAGTGTCCTGTAAAATAGGAAGACTGAAACTTAAATGGCTATCATTTAGTGAATTCAGTTCTCACGTCTCACCATAGCTCTCTTCTCAACGTCATAGCACAAAAAACATGGACAAAGCCAGTAATGGGGGAATACAGCCCCAAAACAGGGACACATTTAAAAAACTGATCTTATAAACTTAGAAAATTGCTAGACTAAAAGGTTTTGTGTTACCGTTTATTTTCTGAAGAATATGAAGTCTGAAATTCAAATGCCTGTCATTATTTGGTGAATTTAACCTTTCAGTGATTTGCCAGAAAAATCCTGAAAACCACAGATTTTATGAGGAACATATATATAATATGAGGCATAAATTCACAAGTGGTGGTGGCTATGGACTTACGCTCTTTTTACCTTGTACCTAAGGTACAGGGTTTGAGCCAGAGTACCTGTAACCACTAGGTGTATTCAAATTGGGGAATTTACACACACAGACAGACAGACACACAGACACACACACACACACACACACAGACACACAGACAGACATATACACACACACACACACACACATGCAAACAGACACACACACGCAAACAGATACACACACACGCTAACAGACGCGCACATACACACACTTCTGAAATAGTAATGCAGTCAATAGCTAGCCATAAAAAATAAACCTGAGTGCAGAATCCGTTCACATTGAGTGCAGTAAAAATCAAGATAAATGCAGCAATCCTTTCTGTGCAGAATCCTACACGTTCATCTTGCAATCAAGATAACAGCCACACAGATAACCTAACATTGAGTGCGCAGTCAAGACTAAAAACCTAACATTGAGTGCAGTAAAAGAAAGATAAATGCAGAAGCAGCAATCCTTTCTGTGCAGAATCCTACCTGTTCATATAGCAATTGAGATAACAGCCACACAGATAACCTAACATTCAGAGTGCAGTCAAAACTAAAAACCTAACATTGAGTGCAGTAAAACAAGATAAATGCAGCAATCCTTTCTGTGCAAAATCCTACCCGTTCGTCTCACAATCAAGATAACAGCCAGACAGGAAACCTAACATTGAGTGCAGTCAAAACTAAAAGCAGAAGCACAATCCTTCCCATTTGTCTCGCAAGATAAATGCAGCCAGAATCGGGAAGTAATGCAGCAGTCCCTTCTATTCACCACAGGAGAATAAGCCAGCCAGAATAAATCCGAAAATGAAGTCGGAACTTAGTAATGCAGCAGTCTAACAGCTTACAAGTGCAGCCAAAAGATACAAAATGCTTCCCGCTCTTCATTTGAGCAGTCGGAATCACATCCATAGTGTCCACATGAGCCCTTGAGCTCAATTCCAACAGGCTGTTAGCCCCGATGGAGCTGACATCATCACGCACGTGATGACGTTGGCTCAAAAAGCGAGAAAAATAAAAATAAAAAAAAAACTGAGAAAAACTTGGAAATGAAGGGGTGCCACTCGGGAATCATGGCACCCCATTATTTGGACCCCAAATCTTGGTAAAAAACGAGTTATTCGGTACATTTGGGAGGTATGCTCTTGAGCTTTTATGTCATATTTGTGAGGGAAATAGGTTTTATATATTTTCTTACTTTGTTACCTTTATCTAGATATTTTATATATTCCTCCCTTGTCTTCTTACTTTAGCATTATTGGCAATTTTTTTCTTGCTTACACCCTTATGGTAATCTCTTTAATTACCATTGTTAGTAATCCTGTTTTCACTTTCTTCTTTTCGTTTTTATTTAAAAAAAAAATCTTGTATTTCAATTATTTCTGTATTTAATTCTTCTGCTACAATATGACTGAAAAATGAGTTTTAAGAAATGTAAAGGTTGTGGTCATAAAATACCTGTATCTGACACACGATTCCTGTATGTGCTTCTTAGCCCCAGCTCATTTAAAAGACTTATGTGACATTTGTAAGGCCTTTAATCCACGGACCTTAGTGGACTGCAAAAATAAACTTATTCTAAAAGGTTTATTGCCAATGTCTTTTTCAGAGACTTTAGCTAGAGCTCAAACCTCCAAAAAGTTAGACAAGATGGAGTCCAGAAGGCATACATCAGACCCTTCCAGATCCTCCATCCTAGCTCTGACCCTACTTTTGAACCTTCTCGCAGGGTGTCTAAGCTGTCAGATTGGATCCAAAGACTAAATCCTTGGAACCAACACCATCTGATAACATATCCACATCATCAGATCTTACACACTCAGAGCTGAAGATGCTGCCTAAGACCCATTATGCATCATTTCTAGATCTTGTTCTTTCCCATCTACCATCACCCTTCCTACAGAGATGCTATCATTCTAGGAACTCTTCAGTGGCCTCTTTTTCTAGGTATTTTAGGAGTCTGACAGAAGCAGAAGTGGATAGAATGATGAGGAAATTTCACTCAGCACAAATTCAGATGGGGGTTTTCCCAGCTCCTACCCCACTGGGTCCAGAGACCTTCACCAGTGCTAATCTGCCTGTTTTGGTTTCTTCTCTGATCTGACCTTTGGCATCAGAGCTCCTGGATCTGAAACTCCCAGAACCATGTGTTGGAGCCAAAGATTGTTGTGTCTAAATAGCTTCTCTGAGTGAGCCGTCTCCAAGTGTGTCTGAGCCAGATGACTCTTGGAGCCGTAGTACCAATGAAAAGAACCTTCTAAACCCCTCTCTGGGTTCATTATTTCTGAGGCAGAGAGCTCTCTTGCCTCACAGTTGGCTACCCTAAAGTCCTTCTCAAATTTGTCCATGAGGCTCTTTAGACATGCAGAAAAAAACTCCACGAAGGCACTGCTGAATACCAGGAAATATAGTTGCCAATATCAAAACAAACTTTATTGAAGGAATTAAAATAAAAAAAAAAAGATTAAACGCTAACTTTTTCATTTTGTTTGTTGTCCAACACTCTCAGACTTCTTTAGATGTAAAACAACAGGTGAATGAGCACTATACATAAATACACCTCCCTCCAAAATTTCTCATTGAGCCACCAATCAAATTACAACATCAGTTAAAAAATCAATCAAAGAAATTAACACAATTTAACATCAATATGTTAAACAAATTCCACTAAACATGTATAGAATTTTAAAACATACACGACCCTTTCCACACATAACCACCATAGAAATAAGAGTGTATGTGTACCTAATATGTCTAAACTGTGAATAAATCCGAATAACTGCCTATAAATTTTAACATACAAAAATATAAACCAAAAAAAAGTAGAGCTGAAAAACATATGTATTGTTATAAAAACTATTAACTTCTAACAGTCTAATAGCACCATCTGGTGGTTAAAATCAGCATGACAACTTCAATATTAATACAAGTACAAGTTTAAATACTAATGAATACAAATAAATATCTTGTTAGTAAAATATCCAGAAGATGACTATGCTTCCAATGGGGAGCCAGTCATTGCCAATTCAAAGCTCTGCCCTTTGGCCGTACCGCAGACCCCAGGGTGTTCACTAAATGTATGGCAGTAGTAGTAACTCACTTCAGACTGCAGAGATTCAGGGTGTTTCTGTACTTGGCCAACTGGCTCATAACTGCTCCGACAAGTCAACTTCTGATAAAAGCATGAGATTATGTACTCAGCTTTGTTCTCATATAGGAATTACCATCAATCACAATAAACCTCAGCTTGAACCATCTTAGGTATTAGAGTTCCTCAGGGCGTTGTTCAATTCAGTATCAGTGACAGCCTCCTTTCCCTTACCTAGGGTACAAACTATTCGATTTCAAGTCAAAAAAACAATTCAAAATTATACCTTATCTGCTCAATTGATTTTACAAGATTTGAAACTGATGTCAACTGTGCTAGTTCTGGTTCCGCTAGCAAGATGACATATGATAATTCTTCAATGGACCCTAGCAACTCAGTGGTCTATTCTGCACCAACCTATGTCCACCAAGATCAGAATAACTCAGGCATGCAAAAAGTGCCTCTTGTGGTGGATTGGGTCAGATCAGATTTTACAAGGACACCCTTCATTCTTCCTCAACCCAAAGCCATAGTGGCCATGGACACTTCCCAAATTGGGTGTGGGGGGGCATTTTGTGGGAAAGATAGTCACATGCATATCAATGTCCTAGAAATGAGAGCAGTACTCTTAGCATTGCATGGCATTCAAGACTCGCTCCCATCTGGGACTCTTGCAATTCAGACGAACAATATGTCAGTGGTATGGCATATCAACAAACTAGGAGGAACCAGATCTTGCTCATTGGCAGTAAGCTCTGAGAGTGTGAAAATGAACAATCTCATGCAATTGATTTCTGATAGTAATGCACATTCCATGGAAATCCAACACATGACAACAGACAAGTTGAGTAGGTCCATTTTATTTTCTCACCAGTGGTCTCTCAACAAGAAAACTGCAGTCAAGATATTCCACCAATGGGGCCATCCGTGCTGCAACCTCTTTGCATCTCCCCTCAACAAGTGTAGCAGGTTGTTTGCCCTGATCCCCTCACTGGGGGAATCACTGAGACATGTTGTCTTCCATGATTGGTCCCCTGGTCTCCTTTATGCTTCTCTCCCAGCTCCTCTAATCCCCAAGTTTCTTCAGAAAACATCTCGAGTGAAGAGAACAGTCATCCTCTATTGCACCTTATTGGCCTTGTCTCCCCTTTCTTTGGCTTCATCTATTTTGCCCACCATGGATTCTGGATCCAATTCCAGACCTCCTGTGTCACTTGACAGGTATAATTTACCTGGACATTTCAGGCCTAAAGTTGACTGCGTGTTTTTTCCACTTCCATTCATAGCCAGACAACCAAGGCTCTCTTCCCATGTATATCACATTCTTTTGTTTTCTCATAAAGCTTCTACCAGGAAATTTTACAGAAGTAAATGGAAAAGATTTGCTTTTTGTGCACAACAGAGACACTGACTCTTTTACAGCACCAGTACCTAAAGTTCATGACTGCAAATTTTAATGAAGAGGCTAGCTCCTCAGCTGTTAAATTCAACTAGCTGCCATTTCTAATTTCCACACAGGAGTAAATAATTCCTCCTTAGCTTCTTCAAAACTATGTAAGGCCTTTATAAGGGGAACTTTTCTTCTTAGACCCCCTTTTAAAGATCCAACTCCACCATGGGATTTGAATTTAGTACTTCAAGCTTTAACTCAATCTCCAATTGAACCATCAGCAAAGTGTGAACTAAAATGTTTAATTTGGAAAACTGTTTTTTTAGTAGTTATAACCTTTGCTAGAAAAATCTCTGAATTTCAAGCCATCTCTTCTAAGCCTCCTTATTTTATTTTCTGTAAAGATAGGGTAGCATTACAAACCTAAGATGGTGTCAGAATCCAACATCAATCAATCAATCTATTAATCTTCTGGTTTTCTTTCCATGTTTTCAAACAAAGGAAAATACATGTTACATGTATTGGATGTTTACAGACTGTTATGTTTCTATTTGCATAGAAAAAAAAATCTGAGAAAAACAGGTCAATTATTTGTTTCATTTTCGGAATCAAAATTTGGCAAACCAGTTACTAAAGTACCTTTAGCCAAATGGTTAACTGATTGCATCTCCTTTGTCTACAACAAATTGGGTTTGCATTTTTCAAAACCTTGAAGAGCCCATTCAACCAGGTCCATGCCAACTTCATCAATATTCTTATCCAGGTCTTCCAAGGGTGATATCTGTATGGCTGCAATTTGGGCTAATCCTCATACCTTTATTACTCATTACAAATTGGATCTAGTCTTGAGGGGAAGAGCACCCTTTGACTCAGTAGTGCTCATAAATATCCTTCCGTAGAGTCCTCCCAGGGTTTGGGTAGCTGGGGACTCTGTTCTACTTGTTGAGGAATGAACAAAAATTGACATCAGATAAAGAAGTTATGTGCTCACCATAAAGTTTCATCTGTGTTGTCCATTTTCATTCTTCCTCAACTCCCCTCCCTCCAACACCCTACCTTTTGTTCTCCTGACTTCTTGAAGCACAAGAAGATAAGGGAACCACTTTTCCTGCCTTTAAGCTCCAAGTATTGGTTTCTCATCTTAGTGTTGTTTCTAATTTTCTATGAAGCTAAAAGGCCAGCAAACAAGATCAGAGGTATGGTAGGGGACTAGAGCATTGTGGGTAATGGATGAGCTTGAGAGTTTCCAGTACCCACTAACTGTAAAAAGCATCCAAGCTGGATCAGAGGGTCAGATCCAAACTCATCTGTTGAGGATGAATAAAAATGGACAACACAGATGGAACATTATGGTGAGTACATAACTTCTTTTTTTATATTTTTTAACTAAGATGTGTATGGGTAACTTTTATATTGCCTAGATGAGATTGTTTCAGGAAAACAAACCACTTGTTTATATAGCAAAAAGTAGGGAAGGTGAACCTGTAGGAAACAAGACCTCATTGAAATGTTTAGGAAATTGCATTTCTTACTGTCATATTCTGGTAAAACACTGTAAGATTTGGTTAGGGTTCATGCAACCAAGTGAACATTTACTTAGACCTTTTTCAAGAGTGTGTATGCTGAAGACATTTGTTGTGACACAACAACTTAGCATACTATCTCAACATTTGTTAAACATTTCAAAATGGAGTCACAGTCCCAGGGAAATGTTTCTCTAGGGTTGTTGATAGAGAGTTGCTTTTAAATTCTTCTGTGGATATGATTTTAGCCAGTTTATTACTCTTATTTCTTCTCCCTTTTCCTATGACTTGTGCAGTGGTGTACTGTGGTATGCCTACATTCTCACTAATATTGCTGCTGGAAGCTTATCTTCAGCAACAACTAAATGTAAGGCTAGTTTTATGAATACTCGTGTGCCTCTCCCAAGATAGGGAGAGATGACCCATGCAACAAAATCACTGTGCAGCCCAGTTATTTGGCAATTCAAGGTCAGTCCTGAACTTGGAGGAACTTTCACAGCACTTGCTGTTATTACACCTACTGCTGCTGTATATGACATAGTATACATTTTTCCACTGTCACCAGGCTCATTTTTAAACATATCTAGATGTGGCGACAGTAGCTTGTTTTAGATTGTCACTATTCATAGTATTCTTTATTTTTGCAGGAAGCACTTTATGCGCCATGCAGTCACTCATACATATAAGAACGCACACATACAGTCTGAATACATATTATTTACTTTAGCAATAAACATTTGCTAGCCTAATTGTCGCATGATTGGGTCATTATGTATACATCTGTATATAGATATCTATCTACTTATATATATATATATATATATATATATATATTGATAGCTATTGAATATGGTAGTGTTATTGTTTGCTGGATAGAGACATACTAAGAAAACACTTTATGTTGTGTTTTTGTAATTCTTTTTTACATTTTTTTTATTTTTGTGTCTTTTTCCAAGTGGTATGTTTAATGGTTTATTTTTCAGAATGTGTGTGTGTGTGTGTGTGTGTGTGTGTGTGTGTGTGTGTGTGTGTGTATATCTGTGTGTTTTTGGTTTTAAACTACAGACTGTTTTATACTCCTGTTTCAGTTCATAGTATTCTGATTTCCTGTGCTACATTTTGGGTATGTTGTCCTGTGCAATATGTGTACAGAAATAAGTATATGTCCCCTTAAAGTTACTTACTGGGGCTTGTTTATATGCTGTATTATTTGGTTACTTTATTATTTTAGTTGTTTGGTGTGAAGTGGAAGCAGATGATGCAATAATGTGTTGCCGTTGGAGAGGTTTGATGTTAAGCTACTTGTAGGTATAGTTCTTGTTCATTTTCTGTAATTTCTGTTATGTGTTTTTACTTTTCTAGAGTCACCAAGGTAATGGATGAGGTGAAAACAGTGTATAACATCAACCTAGACCTTTCTAAGGCATTCAACACAATGTCCCACTCAAATATTGTTGACAAAACTCACCAAACTAGGTATAAATCATACATAGCTCACTGGATTGCCAGCTGGCTGAAAGATAGGACCCAAGTTGTCAGGATT
Organism: Protopterus annectens; assembly: GCF_019279795.1. Classification (NCBI taxonomy): domain Eukaryota; kingdom Metazoa; phylum Chordata; order Ceratodontiformes; family Protopteridae; genus Protopterus; species Protopterus annectens. Next base: position 871,502,309 of record NC_056735.1, read on the forward strand.
ATTGAGACCACCTCCACCAAGAGAGTAGTCACCAGTGGAGTACCTCAGGGCTAAGTCCTGGGCCTGCTTCTGTTTGGCATCTACTTCTCAGAGGTCAGGGCTAATATCAAGGGCATCTGGCTCACCAAGTTTGTAGACTCTCTCCATAACACTAACATCCAGCAACAGGGTCTAATGCAGACAGATGACTGGTGCCAAAGCCACGGATTAAAACCCAATACAAAGAAGTATATTGTAATGCCTTTTGGGAAAAAGTATGGCTAAACTTATTACTCCATCAATTAGACGCCCCAAAAGTTGACCCAGTAGTTAGGGAGCTGGGAATATATCTAGACAGTAATCTGACCTATGTCCAGCATATAGGCAAGGTAGGGAGCTGGAAATATATGTAGATAGTCATCTGTCCCTTGTCCAGCATGTAGGCAAAGGAGTAAGAAAATAATTCGATGTTGGTAAACTTAAAATTAATGGCATGGCATCAAGGTCAAAGGAAGTTATAGTACCACTTTATACTGCCATTATCAGTCCCATCATTGAGTACAGTGCCTCTTTGGTATATACTTGAACAGGCATATGCAACCTTTGGAATGTCCACAGAGGTTCCTCAACAAAAGAATCCAAGGTATTAACACTTTGTCCTGTAGAGATTGCCTTAAAGCCCTGTCTTTATAATCAGTCTCCTACAGGTTACTGAGAAGCTATTTATGCCTGGCATATAATGCATTCTCAGATCCAGGTCTGAAGGTTGTTTTGCATATCTGCAAAATAAATGGCACCAGAAACACTAGATACAAGTTTTTAACTTTGCTTACAACATAAATAGAACATGATGGTGAGACAGATATGTGTCTCAAATGATCCCCATGCTCTGGAATAAGCTCCCCATCCATGTGAAGCAGAGTCCATCCCCAACCCTGTTCAAATGTAACTTTGACCACTGGATGGGAAATTGGAAATTCTCTCCTGGTTTGGACCCCATGTCTTTGAGAGACAGAGCCTTACAGTAAATATTCTGTAACTAACACATCCTCCCCCACTAAACTCTTAGCAACCTCCTAACTTACCCCTCCAAACAGATGCCCATGTTACATGAAGACACAATTGGGTTAAGCTGTGCAACCAGGCTTATAAAGGCCATGGTGGTCATAGCCTTTTTATATATGTGATATAGTAGCTTCACAGTGATGATTCACATTTACTTCCTGTTTCGTTCATTATATGTGTTGCTTCTATTTTAGCATTTAAACTTAGGGTTATTGTTATTGTTCTTGGGTTGTGATTTATATATACATGTTATAGTCTTATTTCACTGTATACTGGTGTAGCATTTTTAAAGAGAATTCACTCCTAAAGGTTCTTCTGTGTACCAGGTATCCATTGTGTCCAGTGTAAATTGAGTTTTTACCCTTATGTAGCAAAATATAGCTCTCATATTTCTTGGTAATATGTTTAAAATATTGTTTTATGAAACTTGTTTCTGGGCAGAGTGTTTATTCTTTATTTTAAACATATATTCTCTATATATCTGTCTTACATATTTTTCTCTGTGGTAGTTTTCGTTACTGTGAAATGTTACTGTTAACACCCTGTTGCCTTCATGCTCATGTCTTTCAAAATTCAATTGTACATTTAGCCATACCTTTCTAAGTAATTCAGTTTCAATGTTTGGAGAGTGTGCTCTTGAATTTCACATATATTCAAGCTCATGTGGTATCTGGTGTATGATTGGGATTCCTAACTGTCAGTCAACTCTTGGAAGCTCAACTTGCAGTTCGTCAGTCAAATGTGGTCAAACATCCTTTTTATCAGCAACAAATGCAGTCAAACATCCTCTTTATTGACAGTGCAACGTAGAATCTGCATAATGCCAAGAAGTAACGGAAATGTAATTCCAATAAGCAAAAGTATTTGCTGTAGTGTATGGATGTTTCTAGGCAGCTCGGGTTCTGTGTGGAGAGAATCAGATATTCAGAAAAGATGCAGGTCATATCCGTTTTGGAAAAGAAACCTGGTTGGAAAGTATCCAGAGTAAGTCTAGCTAAATGGCTGACTGAATAAATTACAATTTACAACAGAAAATATATTAAGCTGACACCAGCTTGCTCATCCTCATTCTGGGGACTGTTAGGCCTTCAGCAATGTTCACACCTAATGGTAGCTGGATGTGCTACTCAGCAATAATGGCTGGGTTGGCTTATGCAGTCAATGTGGAACTCTTCTCCACAGAGGCAGGGAAAGGGAAGACATGTATGGGAGTATGCATGCATGTCCCTTCCAACCAAGCAACAATTGCAAGTCAGCAAACCTACTGTGGGAGGGATACGCAAACCCATCCTCAGGACCTTCACATGGTTGTTGCCTACATAACTGGCTCTTGCCAGAGGAGGAAATTAATTGACTGAGTAGACTTTTCAGTCAGGAATTACACAAACTCCACTCCACACACCTTCAGATAGAAACAACTCTGATCCAAAACAATACCAAAACAGCGACAGCAAAATCTTCAGAAGTCAGGAATCGAAAAACAGGAACCAAAGTCAAATCCAAAAGCAAATTCTTTATTCTCCAGCGCCTCGGTGTAACCACCTTTCAAGAGTATACATTCTCACTGAAAGAATGGATATATATATATATATATATATATATATATATATATACTCATAGCAATTAATTAAGCAATTAATTAAACAATTATGTTCAAAAAAGTTTTAAAGCAGACACCTCCAGTTTATTTCATTATTCAATCCACAGGGTGTCATTGTATTGTATTTCAAAATAAAAATACTTTCCTTATATTGTAAGTTATATTTCAAAGCATTTTCATCATTACAAAGACATTTCACACTTTCTAAAACTGTTCCTGTTAAAAATGAAGCATCGCTCTTATGATAAACACTAAAATGTGTGGCAATAAATTTATTTTCCCTTTTATGTCTTATGTCTCTAATGTGCTCACCTAACCTAATACGAAACTCTCTTTTAGTTTCATCTATATAATATAATCCACAGGGACAGTGTAAAGCATACACAACTCCCTTACTTCTACAGGTAAAACTATCTCTTACTGTGAACCTAATGTTGTTAATATAATTAAATGTTCTAACTATATTCCTACAAACACTGCATCTACTGCAACATCTTGTACCAAATTCACTTAGTGGTCTTGGTAAACAAAATTTTGGCATTACAAATTTACCATGTACCACCATATCTTTCAAATTTCTTTCCCTTTTATAGGAGAATAAAGGTTTTTGTGGCAAAATGTGCATCAACACCTTGTCTTTCACTAAAAATTTCCAAAAATGTTCCACTACATCCTTTATGTCTCCACTTTTTACATTATATGTAGAGACAAAATAAATATCCTTACAGGTTTTATCACTGGTTGCCAGATGATATTTCTTATAATGGTGATATTCACCCTTATTACATTTATTCCTTACCATATTATTCTCCTTTTTTACCTTCATAAGGGCATTTTCTAAAATATTCACACTGTACCCTCTTTTCAAAAACATATTATATGTGATATCCCATTCCCTTTGTAGATTTTCTTGTGTATTACATAATCTAGATACCCTTGCCAATTCCCCATAAGGGAGAGCTTCCAAAGTATGTACAGGATGGCAACTAGATGCATGAAGGTATTGATTACCATCTATAAACTTCCTATGTATATTTGATATAATTTTACCATGTTCTGTACCCTCCAAAACAAGATCCAAGAATATTACTTTGTTTTCCTTCTGTATTCCATCAAATTCTAACCCAAATGGGTTACCATGTAAGTCTGTCAAAAATTCATTAACTGAATCAAAACCACCATCACAAATAAAAATCAAATCATCTATGTAACGAAAATAAAATAACACATTACATTTCATAAAATTTAACTCAAATAGAAATTTCCTTTCAAAAAAATTCATAAACAAATTGGCATACATGGGGGCAAAAGCTGCCCACATCGCTGTACCTTGTTTCTGCCGATACAAAACATCATTAAAAATAAAATAATTATTCTTTAAACAGAAATCCAACAAATCTACTATGAAATCAACAGAAGGGTTGTCTTTTAAAGAAGATCTCACTGCATTGAGGCCATCATCATGTCTAATAGAGGTATATAGACTTTTAACATCCATAACCAACCAATACATTTTGTTGTTCCAAGAAATAGAGGATATTTTGTTTAAAAATTCCATACTATCTTTGATGTAAACTGGAGATTTAACTACATATGGTAAAAATATTCTATGTAAAATCAAACCAATGTTATGTAGGAAATAGTTGCAGGCTGAAATAATGGGTTGACCTGGGGGGTTATGTAAGTTCTTATGTATTTTTGGTAAACAAAAGAATACAGTTAGGTCCTTTCTATCATTGTCTAACCTATTCCTCACATCCTTCTCTGTAAAAAACCCCAGTCTGACTCCCTGTCCAACATGTGTTTAAATTTTGTTACAGCCTTTTGATAATGAATCATATTGCTTCTTTCATATGTTGTTTCATCCTGCAAATGATTCATACACATCTCAAAATATTGCACAACACTCATTATAACAATTTTGTTTTCCTTATCGGAAGGTTTGATAATAATATCCTTCCTGTCACATAATTCTTTTAAAGCACTCCATTCTTTATAAGTTAAGTTATATAAACTATTACATCTATTCAATTTCATATTTCTACATATATTCTCACATTCAAATTTAATCATAGAGCCGTAATGAATAGCTCTCTGATTAATAAAAGGCGGCCTACATAACTGGCTCTTGCCAGAGGAGGAAATTAATTGACTGAGTAGGCTTTCCAGTCAGGAATGAATGATATGTAGGACTCTGTAAAGATGCTGGGCTGTTGCTCACTGATGGAATTGGGCAGATCTTCTGTAGGAGGAGGAGCCATTGGGCAGGTAATGAGGAACTGGGATGGGAGCATGGAAGATAGTGCAATAAATCTTTCCCCTCCAAACCTAAAGTTGATTCAACTGGAGCAGCAGCTGTTTCTCAGGCTTTTTGCACAGCATAGCCTTGGATGATATTTATGGATCATCTACTTGGACTTCACTAAATACTTTCTGAATACATTATAAGCCAGGTGTAATATCCAGGTCTGGGTCTTCCTTTTTGGCTGCAATACTCAGTTAGGTTCCAATGAGAGAGAACTGCCAGAAAGATGATCTCAGGATTCCATCATGTAGTTAAGATGGCTGGACCTCTTCCCAATTATACAAGTAATGTACTAACTATAATGACAGAACTAGATGAGCCAGTCCAACCTCATTAACAGTTTTTTAAGTCTGTTTATTTGTATTTGCTTACCAGGATGGAGCCTTGGGACAATGTTTAATTAAGTGACATGTTCAGAGTTACACAGTAAATACATGAAGGCTTTAGCAATCAACCCTGGACTACAGGAAACAATTTGTTTACAGCTGATACGATTAAGTCTCTGAACTAATATAACTGTCCTTCTCCCCCTCCTTTTGCTGATTTGGTCTAGAGGTGTGTAATTACTTCTGTCTGCTCTGCACAGTGCCCCAGAGATATGAAGAAGAAAGTACCTACAAAGAGTATTATGGGCAAAGGGTAGATGTTTAGTAGCCTGATGGTCATCTGCTACTGTCTGATGGCAGTAGTGTTGCTGTTAATGAGGATGGACCTGCTCATCTAGTTCCATTGTTATGGTAAGTGCATACTTTTCAGCTTTTGTTTTATGCTTAGTGACTTCTTTCATAATTACTGATCTGATGTTGTCATTTTCATTCATTCCTCAGCTGATGGGTCTCAGATCTGACCCGGCCACTTTTTCCAGATTCTCAGATCCAAGTCTTGAGCGCTGCCCTTTATCCATAATGCTCCACTGTCCTAACATACCTCAGACTTAGTTTGCCGCCGTATTGATCAGATGTGGATCCTTGTCTCTCAAGTAGCAGGGTGCTTTTTTCTCAGGGTTGTACATTTTATTTATTGCATTTCTATTATATTTCTGAATTTTCCTTTCACCTGTCCTCCCTTACTATTTTTTTTCAGGTTCTGTCCATCAGACAATACTTTTATTTTGTACCCATTAAATCTTAGGCAAAACTTTCATTTCACACCAGTTAATTCTTGGATACTTCCTTGAGTACTGTTGTTGGTACTTTTACCTTTCTGGCATTCCTTTGTACCATTTTTGATACCTTTCCTTCTTCAAAAAATAAAAAAAACTTCTTTAACACTAACCTTTTTTCTTTAAAATAACAGACAAGCTGACTGGGTATAAGGAATACTTTTCCTGTGGGCATAACATTCCCAACTCTAATGCCCACAGGGAATGTGTTTACTCCTTGGGCACTGCCCATTTGGATACTGACTGCACTATTTGTCCAAGTTTCAATTTATAGAGCTAAGAATGATGGAAGGAATAAGTTGATGTTGAAGGGCCTTTTTCATTCTACAAGCCTGAATCAGGTACTAAAGATAAGGACACCAGAAAAAGATCTCCAGACTGCTCACTTATTTCTGCTGTGACCATTGAGCCTCTGTCAAAAATTTCAAAAAAGTCAGATCTGACTCCCTTGGATCCTACCTCCTCGAAATCTAAGTCACCTCAGACCTGGTCACCCTGATACTCACCAGAGCTAATATCTCTTCAACCTTTTTGTCCTTTTCTCCAGGAGACTCCAAAGACTCACCACAAGCCAACATCTACCAGCTCCTCCCTTAGGTACTCCAGGAGCTATTTTGAAGTAGAGGTTGATAAGATGATGAGGGAGATCCTCAGAGCTCAGATCCAGATGGGGGTAATTGCATCTCCCATTGGACCCATGAGTCTGCCTTCCTCTGAACTGATATCTCCTTTTTTGACGTGTGCTGTGGATTTGGAGACCTTCAATCCAAGATCCTTGGGTTGTCCTCGTTAGATCCAAAGAAAAGTCATTCTTCAACTGCAACCACATTCCAGAGCCATCTGGCTCCATTCATTTCAGAGAAGGGGAGCATCGTCACCGGGTCTGGGATCGACTTTGAAGTTATCATATGCATTCTTGCCTGTAGGTGCTTTGGCACTGAGACAGCTAAGGTCCAACTCCATCCTCAGTAAGGGGGCCTGGGGGGGGGATTCAGGGCTCATTGGCAGAGGGCAATTTGGCTACAGTGTTACTGGCTTCTGATTTTGCCTAGGCCCTCTGCCTTTGAGATAGTGGAGAGAGCATTCTCTTTGCCTAGACAGAAAGGAATTCCCTGCCTCCCTTGTATCCCATTTCTATTCCACTGTTAGGTCTTAGTTTTGAGCATCTCACTTCTATTCCACTGGGACAGTCAACCCATTCAAGTTTCCAGTCAGTTCCCTCAGGACTGCCCTCTCACTTCCGATACCTCACCAGACTACCCCACTGATGAGGTCCCTCAGAGAAGAGAATGTGCAAAAGGAGACACTTAGATACCCCTCAGGAATCTCTCACTGAAGACACTGAATTTGATGAAGTGGAAGGTTCTCCCATATCTCCATGTGAGGATGTCTCCTTTGGAGAAATCATGGAACTTTTAAATCGGAAAATTGGTTTGTCTTCCAACACTCCTTCCCGGGAAGAGTTGTTGTTCCTGGAGGCCCAGCTATGTCTTGGGTGATCCCCCACCCATCTGGCTGATGGATGAGCATTAATATACCTTGTCTCACACCGTGCTTAGAAGGAGTTAGTGTGGAGATTATTCCCAAGCAAATAATTTTAGCCACCCCAAGGAGAGAGCACACTGGAGAAAGGGGGTCTCAGTAGATGCCATGGTTATGGCAGCAGTCACTAAGAAAGAGCTCACAGAGCACAGCTCTTCTGTCCATCCCCCTAACAGGGAGTCTAAGGCCTTGGGAAATTTTGGTATTCACCTTTATACTTTAATTACCTTTGCCCTGTGGTTAAATTATTGGGTGCACTTCACAAGGTTGCAAAAAGATTTGACTAAAGAGCTGTCCAAACCTCTTTCTGGGTCCATGTCTGTGGAGAACCAGAACAAGATCTCTTTACAAATAGCCACCCTTCAGTCAAAGTCTAATACATCCATGAGGCTGATATCCCACCCTCACAGGCAGTGGTTTTGGGAATAGCTATCAGGAGACATGCCTAGATGTGCCTATGTGGTTTTGCAGAGCCCTTCAAGTCTTCATTCATCAATGCTCCTTTTAAAGGATTATCCTTGTTTGGCCCAAAGGTGAAGAAAACAGTCTCCAGGAGCAAGCAAGATGGAAAGACCTTGTAAGCCACTGGGATCCACATTTCTACTCCTCAGAGACTATTTTTCTGGAATCAAAGAGGAGGCAGAAATATGTGGTTTCACAAGTCCTAGGGTCCTCTCCAAGACTCACGAGAAGATGATTTTCCCAGAGGCAGAGAGGGAACTCTAATGGAAGATGCAGCCCCCACGGCAGAGGTGGCCCACAGAACCAGGGTTTCAAGGAGTCCTTCTCAGACCAATCCTACCAGTGCACCTGAAAGGATGTCCAGTTGTATTTCTCTGGAGGCAATTGGGGGCGGTGCTCATCTCTGCATCACAAAGCCTGGTCTTCCATCACAAAAGATTTTTGGATCATATCCAAATGTTATTTTATACCATTTTCCCAAATTCTCCCTACAAAAATGAAAATAATCCCTGATGCCCCACCCAATCAGAGGGAGGCAGCAGCCTTGGAAATAGAAAAGCTGGTAGAAGAAAAAGTAATCTAGAAGGTCCCCCTCAGGCCAGATAGGATCCAGAACCTACTCAAGATTGTTTTCAGTGCCAAAGAAGAAAGGGGACTTGAAACCCATTCTGGATCACAGCAGCCAAAACCATAATTTGAAATATTCAGAGTTCTGAATGGTCACATTTCAGTCCATTTTGCCCCTTCTGTGAAAGGTTGATTGGATGTGCTTGATAGATCTTCAAGATACCTACTACCACATCAAAATGAACAGGTGCTGCTGAAGATATCTGCACTTTTAACTGGGATCCAATCATTACCAGTTCAGAGCCCTGCCCTTTGGCCTCAACACAGCCCCCAGGATGTTCGTGAAAGCATAGCAATGGTAGCAGCTCATGTGAGACTGCTGGGATTCCGAATGTTTCTCCGCCTAGATAACTGGCTCCAGATTGCCCCAACCAGACATCTACTTTTACATGCAAGGGACCACTTCTTCCAATTATGTCTTTGTCTAGGCATCACAGTTAACTACAGCAAGTCACAGCTCACACATTTGAGGAATCTGAAGTTTATAGGTGCTCATTTAGAAACAGTCAGTCTGATAGCATCACTTTCCCAAACAAGAATACAAACAGTCAGCTCTCAGGTCATGAAAGTAATCTTGCATTCTTCTCCTCCAGCATGACTAGTCTTGCAAACCTTAGAATCCATGGCAGCAGGTGTAATCATTCTGGTTCCTTTAGCCAGATTTCATATGCAGATTCTGCAGTGGACTGTGTTGGCACAGTGGTCTTTTCTTCAGCAGCCTTTGTTCACCCCAGTCAGGATCACGCAAACTTGCAAAAATATCTTCTGTGGTGGATTTACTTAGATGAAGTTTCTCAAGGCCGTCCATTTGTTTTCCTACTTCCGATGGCCACAGTGAGCATGGACACCTCCCAAGTGGGGTGGGGTTTTATTACTTGGGAAGGAAAGTCCAAGGTATGGTGTCCTCAGAAGAGGCCAATACACATATGAATGTTCTGGAAATGAGAGCAGTCCTCCTAGCATTACAGGCCTTTCAAGTCACTTTCCCCTACAGGACAACTGTGATCCAAATGGACAATATGTCTGTAGTCTGGTAGGTCAACAAACAGGGAGGAACCAGATCTAATCCGCTATGTTAAAAAGCAATAAGAGTGTGCAATGGGCTTTTTTACTGCTGATTTCTCATAGCAGCATACATACCAGGGAAAGCCAAAATGCTTGCAGACAAACTAAGCAGGTCCATTCTGATGCCTCATGAATGGTTTCTCAATGTTAAAGTGACAGACAGAATTTTCCATCAGTGGGGCCAGCTGTGTAGTGACCTTTTTGCTTCTCCTCTCAACAACAATTGCAGCAGGTTCTTCCTTCGTCCTGCCCCCCCCCCCCCCACGGGAGTCAACAAGAGTTGCTGTAGTTCACAACTGGCCCTCTGGTCTCCTTTGTGTGTATCCCTGTTACCTCTAACTACCAAATTCATACAGAAAGCATACTGGCTGAAGAGCAGAATTATCTTCATTGCACCTTTTTGGCTTCATCGAATTTGGTTTCCCTGCTGACTGCATAGTTTCTCCAGTACCATTGATGGCTAGACAGCCCAGGCTTTCCTCCCCAGTCCAACATATTTTGTTGCTGTCGTTGAATTTTTAGCATCATTTTTTTGAAGGGGCTGGTTTCTATGCTATTAAACAAAACAGTGTAAGAAACTTGTGTGTATGGAAGATTTTCAGTCCATATATCTCTAGTTAATCACTGTATATTAATCAGATCAGACAATAGTAGTAGATGTAGCAAACTTAAACTCGTCAAGTAAAAAAAAAATAAAAATATAATAAAAAATTATAATTGTACAGAATTACTAAGTATTAAAAAGTAATCCAAGCAAGGCAGGCAGTCTGTTTCCAGTCGAAAATCCTTTATTAAGTACACAGACAAGCGATCCAAGTAAAACAAAAATGGAGTAATAGTTTCCTCACAAGCTTTCTAAATATATATATATATATATATATATATATATATATATATATATATATACTTTTTATCAGGCAAGGGAGTGGTTTACTGTTTTGTAAAACAAAGTGGTATTAGTACACGTTAAATTCACATCCCCTCCCCCATCAGTGTGGCATTCGAGCTGATCCTGCCCTACTTAGTAGCTGTCATAATAATATAACCCTTATGTACTTTAAATAAAATTTAAAATTATGTGGTACCTCTTATTTAATCAGATTAGTAATAAAGTCTGATTTTATCCAAGACAATATGCTGCATGGCTGGAAATGGATTCACTTCAGACGCTCGAAATACTGAAATCTCGAATTTCAGTATCTCGACGGTCAAGAAGCCGAATCCACACAACAACGAAAACTGAAAATCGCTAAAATTCAAAACTTCGAATACCGGAGGTTTTGAATTTTGCGGTACTACTACTACTACACACACACACGCACACACGCGCAGACACACACACACACACACACACACACACACACACACACACACACACACACACACACACACACACACACACACACACACACACACCATTCTCCACACAAACACACACAATTTGTCTACTACATGAAAGTAATAGTTTAGTCCAGGCTTCCTAAGAGTTCAGCTTTAATTGCCACGTGAGTTCATGTTTCTCCAGAATATTCAGGATGTCTCCTTCAAGATCACAAATGTCTATGCGATCCAGGATCTGGAACTTAAAACCTGTATGTCTTTTATGAAGAGAAAGGTGTTTGGCTAGTGCATTATTTTTACATCCAGAGTGGATTTCTGACAGATGACATGAAATCTTATGCTTGAGTTTATTTACAGTCTTACCCACATAGAATGCATCACATTCATTGCACCTTGCCCTGTAAATTACGTTTGTAGTGTTACAGTCACCCCCTGCAATGGAGTTCCAGATCCTGGATCACATAGACATGGGTGATCTTAAAGGAGACATCCCGAATATTCTGGAGAAACATGAACTTGTGGCAATTAAAGCTGAACTCTTTTAGGAAGCCTGGACTAAACTACTACTGTTTAAGTAAAAGTGTACTGGAACTTAGAAAATTGCCACATCGTTTACATGACTAATTTTATTTTATTTTATTTTATTTTATTTTATTCTACCAGATGGTTTTAAATACCATTTTAAATCAGTTGTAATTTAAGTGTATATTTTGTTTCCATTATCATACATTTTTTCTTATTATTTTTTTCTTTTTCTGGTTTTCTTTTTTCCACTTTATTCAAAATTATGTATAATAACAATACTAATTAATTATACAACAATATTTTTATAGATAGTTTATAGGGTTCTTGTACACAGACCTGAAGAAGTCTAGAAAGACAAAAGTGATCTTTGTTAACAATAGGTTATGAAAATAGAATATGATTTTTACAATTGATTTTTTGCATGCAAAATGTATAGGTATATATGTATATATATTTTTTGATTGCCAGATGGACTAAGGTTGATATATTTCCAGCCATGTAGTATATTGTCTTGGATGGGCGGCTGCGGTGGTGCAGTGGTTAGCGTTGCCGCCTCACAATAAGAGGTTCTCCGGTTTGATTCTCAGCTGGGGTGCCTTCTGTGAAGAGTCTGCATGTCCTCCCTGTGGTCGCATGGGTTTCCTCTGGGTGCTCCAGTTTCCTCCCACATCACAAAGACATGCTGTATGTGGAATGGATACTCTAAATTGGCCCTAGGTGTGAGTGTGTGTACCTTCATTGGCAACTCGACACTGTAAAACTCCACTGCCAATCATGAGCGGACAGGTGATCTGCTGTGGCAACCCCTCACCGGGAAAAGCCGAAAGAAGAAGAAGAAAAGAAAGAAGTATATTGTTGTGGATAAAATCACAGACTTAATAATCTGGTTAAATAAGAGGTACCACATCATTTTAAAATTTATTTAAAGTACATAAGTGTTATATTATTATGACAGCTACTAAGTAGGGCAGGACCAGCTCAAATGTCACATTGATGGGGGAAGGGATGTGAATTTAACATGTGTACCAATAACACTTTGTTTTACAGTACAATAAACCACTCCCTTGCCTGACAAATAGTGTATATATATATATATATATATATATATATATATATATATATATATATATATAGATATATATATATATATATATATATCTTTAGAAGGCTTGTGACTTGTCTGTGTACTTAATAAAGGATTTTCGACTGGAAACAGACTGCCTGCCTTGCTTGGATTACTTTCAAATACTTAGTAATTCTGTACAATTATATATTTTTTATTATTTTTTTTTTTTACTTAAGATGAGTTTAAGTTCGCTACTTCTGCTACTATTGTCTGATCTGATTAATATACAGTGATTAACTAGAGATATATGGACTAAAAACTTCCACACAGAGAAGTTTCTTACACTGTTTTGCTTTTGGACCCACTGTACTTGTTTAGTGGGTTGTTTTGAGACTTTGGGGATACCACGGAGATTACTTGTTTTTTTTTCTATGCTATTAAAGTGCTGTTGCCTGCCATTTCACACTTCCATTCAGGTGAAAATTATTCTTCCTTAGCTTCTTCTAGGTTTTGCAAGGCCTTTCTGAAAGGCACCTTCTTATTTAGGCCCCCAGTCAAGGACCCTACTCCTCCTTGGGATTTAACTATGCTCTTCAAGGTCTGATTCAAGGCCCCTTTGAACCTTCAACCAAGACAGACTGAAAGTTTTTCTCTTGGAAAACAAATTATGTAGTTGCTGTTATGTCAGCTGGACAAGTATCCCAAACTCCAGGCTCTTTACTCCAAATCTCCTTACCTATTTTTTCATAAAGATAGAGTATCGTTATGTACCAACCCATCCTTTTTGCTTAAGGTGGCTTCTAAGTTTAACATTAGTCAAGTCATTACCCTCCCAGTTTTCTTTCCAAATTTCTCTAATAAGGAAGATTACTTGCTCCATCTTTTGGATGTAGACAGGTAACTTCAATTCTGTCTCAATCAGACCAAAGATTTCAGGTAAACTGACTAATTATTTGCATTCTTTTCTCTGAACAGTAATCTTATCCAAATGGTTAATTGATTGCATTTCCTTTGTCTACAGCCAAAGAGGGTTGTCATTGTCTAAGGCCCCTAGAACACATTCCCTGAGGTCTATGGCTACTGCTTCAGCTCTTAGGTCCAGAACATTAATAGATGACATTTGTGCTGCTGCCACTTGGTCCAGTTCTCATACCTTTATTGCTCATTATAAGTTGGAGTTGGTTTCTAGGAACAGAGCTGCCTTTGGTTCCGCAGTATTCCAAAATATCCTTCCACAAGGACCACCCAAGGTTCATCTAACTGGGGACACTGTCCCATCAGTTGAGGAATTAATGAAAATTACAGCAGCAAAAAGTTATGTCTCACCATAACAATGCATCTGTGTTGTCCATTTTCATTCTTCCTCAACTTCCCACCCTCCTAACCCCCTTCCTTTTACACCTGAAGAGACCTAAGGGGTTAATACTTTGGAAACTATTATTCCGTGTTTGAGCTCCAGTTCTATCTGTATTATCTCTGCTTTTTAGATTCCTCGTAGTGTCAATCATAGTTTATTGGGAACAGATGCTGTTTAGTCTGTAGTATTTGTGGTTTGTTGAACTTTATTAGTTAATGATGTTACTGAAACATTATTTACAACTCTATGGTTACTGCAGTTTGTTTAAGAGCCTGTATTATTGTTTTGTCTGGTAATTGATTTTTTATTTCCTTCATCTCAGAGAACATAGATGTTTTTAGCTATTATTTTACTTGTTGTATTTTTAAATGTCATTCAGTTATATTGCTTTCATTTGTATTACTTTGTGTGTTGAATTTGATGTATGTAGGTTGCTGTGCTGTTTTCAGTTCACTTTTTCAGAGACTTGTGTCAATCCATTAGGGTTATAAGAAATGTTAGTATAGCTGGACCAAACCACTCGGCTGCATGACACAATCCATGGTATAATTTTTAAATAAATTTGGGAAGTACACTTAAATGGCTAGACTACATCTTGGCAAAAATTAATATAGTTACAGTTTTACTTTCCGCAATAATGAGTGTTTTTTCTGAAAATATTGCTTTGACACCAGGATGTTAGGATTTTGCATTAACTGTGCTGTTTCTTATTAAATTGTTTTTGATATACCCTGTTCTATGTACTATATAATCCAAACCAGTTACTAGTGATAGTGTGTGGACTTTGCAAACCCAGTGGAGGTGACCATGCTCCCCTATGACCAGCAAGTGAAACAAAGGAAGGAAAAGACAATTATACTGGTAGATCCTGTGTGTGCGTGTGCGTGCGTGTGCGTGTGTGTGTGTGTGAGTGCGTGTGTGTGTGTGTGTATGTGTGTGTGTATCTGTCTGTCAAACATATATAAAAGGTGTACTTTAACATAAAAACAACACAAACATTTTACTTTTTCCTAGTTTTTGGTTAGTACACATACTGTTTTGTCAGGCTGAAAAAATACAAAATGTATATTTTTGTGAAACAATTAGCAAAACCAGGGCATCCACATGATAACATGAGACAACCATTGTTATCTAGGAATAAATTGCTATTTTGTAGCCACAGAAAGTAGTACAGTATTTATTTCAGAGGAGTACTACCACCATATTGTGACCTTCAGCTACAAAATTAACTTAAATGATGGTTTCAACTGTAAAGGCACATATACAATTGTGTCTTCTTATAATGCAGTTTACTGCAAATTAATCTAAATGGGAGGAGGGTTGGTACAAGTCTGGTAATAAAAAGCATCATCCTGGCACCTCAGTAAAGAACTATTTTAGGCCATTTTTGTACTTACTGAACTGAGCAAAATTTTACTATAACGTCAACAATGAAAACAGAATATAATGCAAAAAGGTGGGCATATTTCATAGGTTTATAGGTGTGTACTAGGCTAATGGCCCTGGAGCCTTTGCAAGCCTAGCCTAAAGAAATATCCTGGCATCGTGCAGCCTGATGTTAGATCCCTGTGCCTCTATCAAGTGGAGACACTGGAGTGATCCCCAGGGTGAACTTTCTATTTCCCATCCACTCATCAAGATTTCTCTTCAAGAGGGCCAGTGAGGCGCTCTGCTTGACATGTATGGGAAGCCTATTCCAGAGCATGGGCAGTCTCTGGGTTAAGAACCTGTCCCTCCAGCATGTTCTGTTGGTTATGGTAATGAGGTTGAGGTCTCTGGAGCATGTGGTGTGGAGGGAGTGGGACTTCTTTAGATGTAGCATTTCTAACAGGGCTGGGTCAGACATGGCTTTGTAAGTAAAGCAGAGATCACCTGTTAGTAGACGATATGAGACAGAGAGTAGCTGGTGTTTTTTGAGTTTGTGTGTGTAGGACGTGTTTAACACCTAGGATCCTCTTCATTAGGTACTTTTGTGGCCTTTCCAGCTGTTGCAAGTGTCTAGTGAGGTACATGCCAAATGGGTAATTATACTCAATGATTGGTCTAATGAGGGAAGAGTACAGAGAGATGATGACTTCTTTCTTCCTGGATGCAAAACCCTTGGTAATGAGATGTGCCACATAGAAGGACTTTCTGACCAGAGTTGCAATATGTTGGTCGAAGGAGAGGTTGCTGTCAACCTGTGTCCCCAGATCTCTTTTTATGCCTTCAGTGTTCAGTGGGCTCTCATTGATGCGGTAATTAGTGGGAACTGAGTTTTTCCCAAAGAGGATGATGCCGCATTTTTTGGCATTAAGCTTAAGCCATGGTTTTGACACCAGTCATTGGTCTCAGTGAGGCCTTTCTGTAGGATGTCTGCATCACTTGGGGAGTTAATAATGGCTCCCAGCATGCAGTCATCCATGAACCTTGTCAGCCAGAGTCCCTCCATGTTGGCATGGATTTCTGAGAAGAAGATGCCAAACAGGAGAGGACCGAGGACAGAACTCTGTGGGACTCCACTCATGACTGGTTGGCAGTCTGACTTGGAGTCTGCTACTTTCACACTGTGGGTTCTATCTGGAGCCAGTTTGCAACACACCTAGTGATATAGGGGTCGATGCATAGTTTGGCGAGTTTATCAATGATTCCTGAGTGAGGAATGGTATCAAATGCCTTGGCCAGATCGAGGTAGGCTGTATGAACTGCCTTACCCTCATCCACAGCTCTGGTAATTGTCTCAAAGAAGTCAACCAGGTTGAGCAGGCATGATCTACCTTTCACAAAACCAAATTGCGTGGGATCTAGAGTTTGGAGATTCCCTATATCCTTGTTAATTAGGTCCATGAGGATGTGCTCCATAGCCTTACATATTAGACTTGTCCGGCTAATGGGGTGATAATTCCCGGGTCTGTAGTTGCTCCCCCTTTATGGAGAGAAATTACTGTAGCAGTGCGCCATTCGATAGGGACACAGCCTGAAGTGAGGCTGTGAATGAACAGGGCACACAGATGTGGTGCATGTTCACTTTGTAGTTCACATAGAACACAGCCAGGGATATTGTTGGGTCCCAAGCAAGCTGTATTCTTAGCCTTAGACAATGCAGCTTTAACCTGTGCTGCAGTGCTGCTGGGTACCTGATATTCATCCGGTATTGTGAATGATCCTTTGGGGGGGAGGGGTAAAGTTGGCACTGAATCTGTCGGCCAGTATGTTGGCAATATCTGTTGGCTCAGTATAGGAGGTACCATTGTGCAGTAACTCGGAGCAAATCTGGGTATTGCCATGGAGATTCTTGTTATAACTATAGAAAGCTTTGTGGTTATTTGTAGTGTCTGCCACAATTCTGCCTTCATAGCTGGCTTTAGAGGATTTGATGAGGGAGCTCAACTTTTTGTTAAGGCTAATAACTGAGTTTTTTCAGTCTTGGGACTTCATCTTTTTCCTGCAACAGTTTCTTCCTTCTGTTGTACAGTTTATTAATGGCAGGGGACCACCAGATTGGCTTCCTTTTTTTGGAGGAGTGTCTTGGCTCTGTTGTGTATAGCTAGTTCCATGCATTTATGTACGTGTCGGTACAGTGCATTGGTGTATGATTTAGCAATCATGCATCTATTTTCTATTGGCATGGGTGCCAAGAAGTTAGCCACCTCTGAGCGAAAGACAGGAACCAGGCTGCAAGTCGCACGAGAGTCCAGTCACAATCTGTGTATATACCAAAAGCAAACAGCTGTTATTAACGTCCAAAATGCGTTTAATAACAAGAAATAAAATGCATGAAGTGCTTTTCGTCGTCAGTGATACAACTTTTTCAAATGCAAACTACATTCTATATACAATGTTCTACTGTTTAAATGGAAACCTAAAACATCATGTGACTGCTACTCCCAATCACTTGATAGCTCATGGGTTACCTCACTATTCATTCATAAAACAATGTTACCAGGTGAGGAATGAATAGTGAGTGAAACAACTCACTCACAAGTAAATACTGAATATAATGTGAAGACACTACTTAAATAACCACTTGAGTGAACTAACAACCTTAAATAATCAACTAGGATTTAAAAATTATTAAAAATTATTAAACATTGTTAAAAGTTGTCGAAACCACAACCAGTAATTCGGCAAACTTGCCGGATAGTATATCTAACGTACAAAAAAAATGACTGACTTTATAAATACTTATTTAAGACATTCGAGCAACAAAAATGCTAAAGTGCCATAACCAAACTAAAAACTCAGTAACGACAAGTAGATTTAGTCACGTCAATGGAACAAGAATCATTTTAACATTTGACGCAACTAACCGTATTGCACTTAAATAGAAGGTCTAATAGGTTTAACCCTCAAAGTTGCAAGTCAAAACTTCAGCCAGACATGGATAATCAAACCTGAATGATACCATATGTATTTAAGTAATAGATATAACTATTACCTTAGCAAACTCTTTAATTTTAAAACACATTTGATTGAGCAAACATCATTAATCCCTGGGTAGCGATACGCATTCAGCCTTATTTGCCAAGCTAGTTCAAGTTCTTTTAACTTTAACTGGACAGGGACACCTCTTATTTCTTGGTTAATCTGATCTATAGCTAAATATTTAAATTTATGATCAGGCACCAATGAAACCTGCTTCGCTAACGCATTCGCTAATTTCAATTTAGCATATTGGTGTTCATATACCCTGTCCCTAAGGCAACGCTCAGTCTTCCCAATACAGAAGACTGGGCAACATTGGCATCTTGCTAAATACACCACTAAACGGGAATTACAATAAAATTTATGTTTGAGTCTAAATCTTGACTATTCCAGAGTGAAATTATTAACAGTGTCCATAAATTTACAAAAGTTAAAGTTCTCACATTTAAACATCCCTGTGGTTTTCGTGTTAACTGGTGTTTTCATTTCTAATAAATGTTTCAAGTTATAACCCCTCCTATATGTAAAACTAGGGGTAATATCAAATGTTCTAGCCATATTTGGTTAATGTATAATATATGCTCAATTCTTCCTTATTATATTCATTATGAAGGTACTCTGTAAATTAAATGTGGAAAAAACTAACTGATGCTTCCATCACCCTGGTTTAGTGGTTCATAGGTTCATACTAGGCTATCTACCCTAGGGCATTTTATAAGCCTCGCCAAAGTGTGTTTGGCTTTCGCCACCCATTTTAAATTAATTTTGCTATGCCCTTTTTCAAGGTTAGTATACTGTGCCTCTGTCTAACAGTGACTTTGAGTTTGACTTTCAGTTGTAATATTGGAGTGTAAACCCCTGTTTTCCTCTTACTTTGAACTTCAGTCATCAGGTTTTAAATCAACCCTAATGGGTAAGCACGGGACAAAAACATTTTTTCAAGTGTCTTGCATTCCATATTAAAATCATCATCCAATGAGACTATCCTTGCCACTCAAACTAGTTGACCCTTAACTACTGAACGCTTTTGTTGAAAAAGGTGGCAACTTGAGAAGTGTAGGAAGGAATTTGAATAAGTGCTTTAACTGAAATTATTAGCTAAATAGCACTTATTTCCTTTGTCCTTCCTAAGATCGATATCTAAATAGGCTATCTCATCCATATTAAAACTAGCTGTAAATTTAAGAACGTTTGTAGTATGATTGATAAACTCAACAAATTGTTGTGCTTTACTTTCATCTGCTTCGATGATGATGTTAGCCACCTCTGCTTTTAGAAGCCCAAAGTCAGCTTTGGAGAAGTTTTTCACGGAGGTTACCTTTGTAGGGGTGTGTGGGTGAGATGTTGATTTCCATGGTGATTAGTTTGTAGTCAGATCTAACCAGGGAGGAATTGACTATTGGTGTAGAGCAATGGTTGCCCATGTTAACCAGGTCAAGGATATTGCTTCCTGTAGTGGAGGTTAAGAATGAGCTGGTCCAGGGCATTGGAATTGATGAATTCCAGGAAGCGTTGGGCCAGTGTATTGATGCATGAGTAGTTTTCCCAATTGATGGAGGGGTAGTTGAAATCACCTAGTATGAGAATGTTGGTTTTGGACCCTAATAGTTTTCAGGGTGCTTAGGAACATGGAGTGAGAGTCTTTGGACATGGTTGGGGACCTATAGCAGGCTACGAACTGAATCACCATCTTACCCAATGTTAGTTTTACCTGAAGTATCTCAGATGCGTTATGCTGGGCTACTAGTCTGGAGGTGTGGATATCCTTTATGAATATGGAGACACCACTGCCTTTGGAGCTTTGGTCCATGTTCTGGGGCTGAAAGGTGTGGAATGAGTTGTAGCCTGGTAGAGCAGGGGTGCTTTCTGCTGCTTTAAACCTGGTCTCCATTACAGCACAAATGTCAATGTTCTACATTTTGATGAGTGCTTCGAGCGAGTGCATCTTGAGATTAAGACTTCTAGCATTGAGCAGCAGACCCTCAGATTGCAGGTATTTCTATCTTCCTTTGCGATTTCATTATGGAACTTTCAGAAAACAACAACAGAGTATTCAGTTATGAAAGACATCTGAAACTGCGGTTCTAACCTCAGAGCTTCTTAGTGCAGCAGATCTCACAATGCTTTAGCTACTAGAAAGCATTGCACTGTAGTCACAGCATACTACAACTAAAAATATGTATTTTTTCTGATGAAAATTAGAGGAGTTTTACTTTAGCTGTATTGACAACCGAGTAAAGAACTATCTTAGACCCTTATTTAGTGGACTGAACAGAAGTTCACATGGCACCCACAATAAAAAGAGAGTATAATACAAAATGAGAGACTGACACTTGAACTCAAGCCAAATGCTATGCTATGTCTCTGTCTGTCTTTGCGATTATTATGAAACTTTCAGGCAATAACAACGTATTTGGTTACAAAACACACTCTGGGCTGCAACTGTAACCACATAGCTTACAGTGCAGCATACATCTGAATGTGACTTCACAGCTTTAGCTGCTTGAAAGCATCGCCTTGCAGCCATATTATGTTACAACTAAAACATATTTATTTCCTGGAAATTGTATAGCATTTTCACTTCTGAGATACTGCAAACTTAGTTCACATGTACTCTGGACATTAGCTTTGCATAGTCTTTTTTGCAAAGGTCAAATAACTCTCAGCTGGAAGCAATATATAGTACCAGACTGTGAAAAAAAATATCTGAAACTCTAGTTTTAGTTGTATATAAGATGTCATGTGTCAAATCCCTGAAGACAGCTCACAATAACATATGCTGCTTACCTACAGATAATATTCACCTTAGCTTTAGCAGTTGTCAAGGACTTGATTATGTATATTGATAACATCTCTTTGGTGGTTAGAAAATCCTTCTACCTAACAGCACTTATCTTTTGTGGTATCTTCTCCAGGTCCAATAAAAATATAGTTCTACTTTATTCATCCCCTATTAGTTTCATCATTGATTATAATGCATCCTTTGGTGTATCACATATAGACGGGATAGTCAGGTCACCATGAATGAAAAGATTTTTTGGGGTAAATACTTACATGGAAAAATTTTAAAAAATGGAAATGTGTAGAACATCCAAGTCTAGTTTTGGGCACACATGTTCAGAAAAGATGGCATGCATTTGTCAAGATCATGGAAGAGAATTTTTGCAGCAGATATTTTACAATATTTGACAAACACTAGCCACGAATTTTGCCAGGTGGAAAATTTAACAGTTCACAGATAGCAACATTTGATGTATCTCTGATGGTTGTTGATGCTAGGAGCATTAATAGCATAGATTTTTTTTATTGGAAGATTTGCTATGTTTACACAAGACTGATGTTATTGTTTGTGAAACATGGTTAAAGAACAATGACTGGAAACCAGTTATGACAGGGTATAAATGTTTTTTTCTGTTACAGACATTCTAACAGAAAATCAGGTGGAAGTGTTATGATAGGGATTAAAGATAGTTATGAGACCAGTGATTATTAGATGTTAGACTGTGTAACTGTGACTGGAACATATAGCAAGTGTTGGAGTGTATAGGCCACCAAATGAAGTGCTAATGACCTAGAGGAATTCATATATTTCTTGTATGAAACAAAGGAGGTTAAGAATAATGTTAGCTGGGGACTTAAATTTACCAGAAACAGACTCAAATAATATTGATTCAACAGCATTAGTGAGGATTCACAACATATGTTCAGAAACAACAATAACTTAAAAAAAACTACCAGGGAACTTATACTAGACATTGTTTGTGTTCCTAAAGAAATTACTGTAACTTCAAGTCAAGTTTTACCACTGTTGATGTGCAGTGATCATAGGGTTATAAAGGTTAATTTGTTGCTAGCTAATTCTTCCAAACTGAAATCTAAACCAATGCGTAGAAAATTAATTATAAATTATATGGAAACAAAACAGTCACTATGTAAAACTAACTGGAGTGACTTGTGCAGTGGTAAAACTGCAGATGGAATGTGGAAAGCTTTGAAAGCGAAACTGAATGCAAAAAATTAAAAAAAATGTTTAACATCAGGATCAAGGCATACAACATCAGAGGGATATATATATATATTTTTTCATAAGAACAAAATACATGATTAAGGTGAGAGACAAAAAATATAAGAAATGGAAAGGTCGAATTATAACTTTGAAAAGAAATAAGCTGGGCAAACAATTCAAGCATAGTGGAAGACAAGATCAAGAAAAAGTTGAAAAAAATTTATATAAAAATATTGAGCATAATAGAAAAACTTTATATAGATACATAATATGTGGAAAGAGTAAATACATACAAATTGATAAACTGTGTGTAGATTCTAAAATGTAGTTTCCAACACAACACATTATAGATATATTTACAAATCTTATGCAAAACAGTTTGGCTCCACAAAAGGGGTAATAAGCCATTCTAGTGACATCCAGGTAACCCCAGATGCTGGAATCAAACTAGATTATACTGAAAAAGAACTGTGCAAACTGCATCCAAACAAAGCACTGGGAGGAGATGGAATTAGTAATAATGACCTGAGAACACTTCATTAAGAACTTACAGTACCATTATATCTATTATTTACTAGGTCATATAAATATGAGGAGATTCCTCAAGACTGGAGACATGTGCTTATTAAACCAGTCTTTAAGGGAAAGGGAGTAGGGCAAACCCAGAGACATATAGACCCTTAAGTCTACTTTCATGTTATCTTAAAATAACGGAGAAGGTAATAATGGATAAGTTATTGCCAGAATTAGATACAGTGGGACTTGAAACCATACATTAGCATGCGTATGCTGAAAATAAATCTATATTACCATCTGTAACATGGTGTTCTATAGCAATATAATAACAGCTATGAATGAAAAAATGTGCTGTGATGTAATTTACATAGATTTAAATTCAGCATTTGACAGGGTCACACACTGCTCAATAAATTAGAACTAGGTATCAATGTACTCTCGATAAGATGGCTAGCTGCATGGCTTACAAATAGGATATGGCAAATATCATACAGCAGTTGGACAGGTGAAATTCTTATTTACAGTCAGGGTGTCGCACAGGGCTCTGTCCTAGGCTCTTACTTGTTTAGATTGCATCTTTCATACCTAACTTTTTAATCTGAGGTGTTCTACAGTCTATATGCAGATGACCTGAAACTGGGTAAACTGATCACATCGGATTGGCGGTTGGTTCATAGGTTCATACTAGGCTATCTGCCCTAGGGCATTTATAAGCCTAGCCAGAGTGTGTTTGGCTTTCGCCACCCATTTTAAATTAATTTTGCTATGCCCTTTTTCGAGGTTAGTATACTGTGCCTCTGTCTAACAGTGACACAGACGTGATACCCGGGGTAAACCTACGATCTCCCATCCACTCATCAACATTCCTCTTGAAGAGAGTCAATGAGGGACTCTGCCTAACCTGGACTGGGATTTTATTCCAGAGTGAAGGGAGCCTCTGGGTTATGAATCTGTCCCTCCAGCATGTCCTACTTATTTCAGTGCTGAGGTTCAAGTCTCTCGAGCGTGTAGCTCGATGGGATTTGCATTTTCTGAGGTGCAGCATGTTCATTAATTCCAGGTTGGACATGGCTTTATACGTCAGGCACAGATCGCCTCTGAGCAGGCGGTATGCCACTGAGTAGAGCTGGAGTTTCTTTAATGAGGCAGCATATGGCATCTGTTTGAGCCCTTTGATCCTCTTGGTGAGGTACTTTTGGGGTCTTTCCAGTTGCTGCAGGTGTCTGGTAAGGTACATCCCAAAAGGGGCATTGTACTCAATTATGGGCCTGATGAGGGATGAGTAAAGAGGCACGATGACCTCCCCTGATCTAGATGTGAATCCCTTCATGATTAGGTGGGCTATATAAAATGTTTTTCTAACCACGTTGGGCACGTGGTTGTCAAATGAGAGATTGCTATCAACTTGGGTCCCCAGGTCCCTAATTACTTCTTCTGTACTTAATGGATTACCACCTATGTGGTAATTTGTGGGCACTTTGTTTTTGCCAAAGGGGATGACCATACACTTTTTGGCATTTAGCTTGAGGCCATGGCTCTGGCACCAGTTGTCTGTTTCTATGAGACCCTTTTGGAGGATGCTTGTGTCGGTTGGAGAGTCGATTATGGCGCCCAGTTTGCAGTCATCTGCGAACTTGGTCAGCCACAGTCCTTCTGTGTTGGCCTGTACCTCCGAGAAATATATACCGAACAAGAGAGGTCCCAGGACTGAGCCTTGTGGGATGCCACTTGTAACTGGTTTGGAGTCTGACATGGCTCCAGCAATTCTAACCATGTGGGTTCTGTCCTTGAGACAGTTTGAAACCCATCTAGTAACATAGGGGTTTATATTTAAGCTGGTGAGCTTATCTATAATGCCTGAGTGGGGTATTGTATCGAAGGCTTTTGCGAGGTCCAGGTAGGCTGTGTGGACCACCTTCCCCTCGTCAATGGCCTTGGTGACTGTTTCAAAGAAATCGACCGGGTTTAAGAGGCAGGATCTGCCCTTAACAAAGCCGAACTGGGTAGGATCCAGTGTCTGTAGGTCCCCAATATCTTTATTTATGAGGTCCATGATGATCCTTTCCATAACTTTGCAGACCAAGCTAGTCAGGCTTATGGGGCGATAGTTTCCAGGATCTGTTGAGGCACCACCTTTGTGGAGAGGGACCACTGTTGCTGTACGCCACTCTTTGGGTACATATCCTGTAGTAAGGCTGAGATTGAACAGTAGTTTTATGTTTGGGTTTAGCTCTTCTTGGAGTTCATGTAGGACGCAGCCCGGGACACCGTCTGGTCCCATTGATGCTGTGTTTTTTGCTTTGGAGAGGGCGGCTGTTACCTGAGCATCTGAGATGTCAGGGGGGCAGTACTCTGCTGGGATAGATATTTGCCCTTTTGGTGGGGGGGGAGAAGTTTGCGCTGAACCTGTCAGCTAGGATGTTGGCAATGTCTGTGGGTTCGGTGTATTTTTTGTCATTTTGGACTAATTCTGAGCATATCTGGGAATTCCCACCCAGGTTCCTAACATAACTAAAGAAAGCCTTGTGATTATCCCTAGTGTTCTGTGCAATTTTTCTCTCGAAGCTGGCCTTAGACGATTTTATGAGTTTCCATAGTTTTTTGCTAATACTGATCAGAGATGCCTTCCCTTTTTGGGATTTTGCTCTATCATGTAGTAGCTTCCTCCTTCTATTGTATAGTTTGTTTATGGCTGGGGTCCACCAGACAGGACATCTGCCTTTGGAGGATTGGGTCTTGATTTTATTTGGGGTTGCATGATCCATGCATTCCTGAAGGTGTTCATAGAATGCGTTTATAAAGAATTCTACGGTCTGGGCTGTATTTTCCACAGGCCCGGGGGCTTTGAAGGATTCCACCTCGGTTTTGAGGAGTGTGAAATTTGCTTTAGAGAAGTTTTTCACTGTGGTTTTCTCGGCAGGGGGTGGGGTCGGGATGTGAATATCCAGTGAGATTAGTTTATGATCTGATCTTACCAGTGAGGGATACACTTCTGGTATGGAGCATAGAGTCCCCATGTTGGTGATGATCAGGTCCAGTATGTTTTCCCCTCTTGTGGGAGTGGTAACAAGTTGTTCCATAGCATTTGAGTTTGTAAATTCTAGGAACCTTTGGGCTAGGGTGTTGGAGCTAGAGTAATGCTCCCAGTCTATGTTTGGGTAGTTGAAGTCACCCAATATAATGGTGTTTGGAGAGACCTTCATATTTTCCAGTGTTCTCAGGAAGGCTGAGTGGGGTTCTTGGGTTTGGGAGGGTGGTCTGTAGCAGGCTATAAACTGGAAGGCAGTTTTACCCACTGTTAGTTGCACATGGATAGTCTCTGATGCTTTGTGCTGTGCCACCAACCTGGAGGTGTGGGTATCTTTGACGAATATTGATACTCCCCCTCCTTTTGTGGTTCAGTCCAAGTTTTGAGGCCGAAAAGCATGGTATGAGGTATAATCTGGTAGTGCTGGGGTGCTCTCAGTAGCCTTGAACCAGGTTTCTGTTACTGCACAGATATCGATGTTCTCCATGCTAAGGAGAGTTTCGAGTGTGTGCATCTTGAGGTTTAGACTTCTGGCATTAAGTAGCATTACTCTTAGTTTCTTATCCCTTGTGATACCTATGGAGGTGGGTTTGTCTTTTGAGCCTTGCCTAAAAAGGCACTATGGGGGTAGCAAGAGCCTTTGCCAATATCCGAAAGCCCAGGGGTGACAGGTGCAAGCCGTATAATGGTTAAGGGTTTACCTTACAGATGCAAGGTGGAGGGTTTGATTCTCACATGGGATAATTGGCTAGGCTTAAAATGGCCCACAAGGGTAGTTAACCTAGTACTAATCTATGGACCTGTGTATTACAAATAAGGCTTGTCTGCAAAAGAACTTGACTAAATCGACCATTTGGGCACAGGAAAATAATGTGGTGATAAATACATCAAAAACTAAGCAGATGAGATTTGGGAGACATAAACTGAAAGATGAATACTTAATACAGCACACAGTGATTGAAACTGTAGATTCATTTAAGGACCAGGGTATACTGGTAGATCCAGCTTTGAGTGTTTCTAATCATATCAACCAATTGCTTAATGATAGTTATAAAACTATGGGTTGTATAAAAGATTTATAATGTCTAGAAAATCAGAAATGATGAAATCATCATTCGTTACATTAGACTCAGACGAGTATGGAATAACAGTATAGAAACCTTATAAGAAAACAAGCATGAGTAAACTAGAAAGAGTAGAGAGGAAATATACCAAGGGTATCTATGAATGTGAAAATTTAAGTTATGAAAGACAAAAATATCTGAACTTGTACAGTGTCCCTTACAGATATCTAAGAGGAGATCCTATTCAGGTATATAGGACATTTGAACAACTACCTTTGGGAACATTTGGGGTTATCAAAAAGTAGTAAAGAAGCATCAGACAACCTATGTAGAAGATTCTATAGGAATGAGAAATGTACTAACTGGTTCTCTGAGAGAGCAGCTGATGCATGGAACAGACTACCAAATTACATTAAATTAACTACTATTAAATTTAGATATTTTTAAGAACAGCTTGGAAGCTTATTATGGGAACAATTGTTTTGTATATTAGCAGGTTAGAAGGGCATTAATGCTCATGCTTGAAATATTTGTATGTATGTATTTATGTGTGTATATACCTCACTAAGCACCTAAACCAACTTGAGACCTGACCTCAGTGTTTCCTTGCCCAAAAGATCGTAAGTCTTAGCAGTTTTAGTTACTCTGATAGACTAAGAGCTCTGTGCCTCTACTCAGTGTCATGCAGACTTCTGAGGGGTGATCTCTGCTTAACTTTCCATGGTAAAGCAAACATATATTCTAGAAACCTAAACCTACACTTTGACATCAGCAACAGCAGATAGCCTGACAGATACCTAACCAAACGGGATAGCCTGACAGATACCTAACCAAACGGATTCCCTGTTTCTCTGTTTCTGAAAAATACTTCCCTTACCTATCAAGCAGAATATTTCCCTAGCAATCTTTAAAACCAGTCTGGATGACTGGATGGGTGATCACACATTTTCAGCAGGATATATGGAGAAAGTATACTAAATGGGGGATACTGTCAGTTTCCCACCAGTAGTGGTTGATGAAGAATTTCTTGATGGGCTTAAAAATAACTTATGAAACTATGAACCCATGAACATATGCCACTCCATAAATTTAGCAATATTGTTCCTGTCATATACAAACCAAGGAAAGATCTACTTCACTGCCTGGATGTTCATAGACAATTGCATTGCTATCTCAAGAGAATGCAGGCTATCAGAAAGACAAGCCAGTTATTTGTCTTTTCTACATTCTAAAGGAAAGTGGCCAGAGTTTTGACATTTACAATTTCAGGTCATTAGAGGACTATATATAAAAACTGCTGTATTAAACAGGACAAATCCTTACCCATGTTTTCCATTGCCTAGTTCTTTAAGCTAAGAGCCATTTCTACAGCTTTTCTATACAACACCACGGTGAACAACAGTTGCACAGCAGTAATGTGGCAAACTTTATGAAAATATATTTAGGCCCATTAGTTTCATAAGTTTATTAGTTATGGCTGTACCTGCATTTTTGCACATAGGGTCAGGGTGCCATTTCAACTGTGACAATCATCTAGAGCAAGGTTTACACCACTGGGTGGCTAGCCCTCCAATGGTAATTCATCCACACCACACACTCACACACATAGCTAATTTAGAGTGTCCAATCAACCTACTGCATGTATTTGGAATGTGTGAGAAAACTGGAGCACCTAGAGGAAACCCACATGAATGCAGACAGGACATGCAGACTCTGCACAGAAAGTACCCCAGATAAGAATCAAACTGGGAAATCTCTTGCTGTGAGGTGACAACACTACCAGCTGTGGCACTGTTCTACCACCCAGTTTCACCAAGGCAGAAATGGTCTCCTGCTTTTACTTTTTTTTTTTTTTTGTATCTTACACAATCTTGTATGGGTTTTACATAGAGATTATGAAACACATTCCAATTTTCATTCCCGGTCCAAGTCTTACAGAGTAAAGTTCAATGTATTGAATTTACAGGTTTCTAAATATTCATGAAGTCAGTCTTCCTTTAATCATGTAACTGTATTGAGGTTTGGATTTCCAACACATGCAGAAAGTCAAAGGAAGTGGATATGTGATCAGAACTGCCTAATGATTTTCAAGGCTAAATCCATTGGCATTAGTACCAGATCTTAAATACTATTTCCCCATGTTGGAAAGATAATGACCTAGTTAAAATTTTTGTGGATATGAAACCCCAAAATTCAGTCCCATGATTAGTGTTACTAACATCAGTGTATACTGTATAATTAAAATCACTCAACAATATAGGTAGAATATCAAGCATGTAGTTTGTAAATGTTTCAAAATATAGAATTTAGATAATAAATAAGAGTAAAAATTAAAGAACATTTGGAATAGAAGGATACAAAATATGCTTCTATAGAATAATCTGAATTGTAATGATATCTACTCATTGTTGAGATGTGATTATTTATTACTGCAAAGAGAAGTCCTTAAGAGTACAGATGAAAGAGGTTGATTGCCAAAGAGAGGGTTTAGTAAAATCATTACCATTTAGATATCACAAGAGTTTTTCATTTGGAAAGAGAAACAATGGAAAGGAAATTTGACTGAATAGCAGCTTGAAAATGAATATCTCATAAACAGACTTTGTAGTAGGTTTTTATTCCACAATAAAATTCGAGAAGTATTAGCTACACAAGTCCTAGGTCCAAAATATCAAAATTATATTCATGAGGTATATGCTCACTCCAGTAATGTTGTTATTGAAGAAGATTCCATTCAAAAATTTATTATAAACCAGTCCTGACCATTAGTTTTCATGACTCTGTTTCGGATCATAAAAGTATATAAGATTGGTTAAAACAAAACCTTAAGAAGAAAACCTTAGTTCCTGATTCTCAAAATAGATGTTAAATATTATCTTAGGAATTAAATACTTTAAGATGGATACTGTTCCAGGTCATGATGACTGAATTTTGCCAGTCTTTTTCTTATGCTTTATCCCTGTAGATTTTATGAATGCACCAATTCTTGCAAGGCCATCCAGAGATGTGGAGTTCCCAAATCCAAGAAACAACCTCATGTAATCTGCACATTGAAAGAAAATAGCTGAAGTCACTCCCCTTCGGCTTTTTACATTTTTTGGCCATCCTACTATATTCCATAGATCACAATCTGCCTTGACATTTTAAAATTAGTGGCTCTCCCCATGGATTGATAAAGCTTCAATTATTTCTTCTTTCTAACTGCTTAGTGTGCACTGCAGCTCATAGGATATTAACCTATTTTCCATCTTACCTTTAAAATCTGCAACACTTAGTCCAAGACCACCAATTATTGGAGAGGTCACATTTTGCTTCTCAGTAGTCATCTTGGAATTAGTGCTTCTGTTTTGCTCTTGGTGAGAGAAGGAGCATAGCTACATTATTTCCTAGTGAGTACTGATCACCAGGAAGCCTGATAACTGCTTCATAAATTCCAGCTTGGAATGTGGGCTTATATTTTGCTCCTGGTGAGAGAAGGTGCAGAGGGCATTCATTTCTGTCGTTGATTGGGAACTGTGTGTCTGTGTGGGAGCTTTCTGATTGGTCAGGTTCCCATTCAAGCATCTACCAGGAAAAGCCTACAACAAACCTACAGACTGCTGCATCATCTGAGACAAGACTGTTGATCACTTAGCCTGTGGTCTGCTTCTCATCTTGGGATCAGTGTTACTGTTTTTTTTTTTTGGTGAGAGAAGAAGCAAAGAGGCATTGTATCCAAACAGTGTGAAACTATAGTGAGACCAGCACTAGTAGTAGCCAATTAGGTGAATCCCCAGTAGTCATCATTTTTTGACAAAGCTAATTCTTTCTTTTTAGTAAGTACTGCATGATTATCTGCTGTCTAACCTAACTTGATAATATCTCACTAAATACTTCATCAATAAATCATCAGGGTCTACATTAGTAGTTTCATTCAAGTGTTTGGCTGTGCCCTGTATAGACACAGGCACCTTGAGCTGACATTTTTCTTGTAAAAATACCCTTGAAATTTCATCAATACCTAGTTGCACACAGGGCAACTAGTTTGCAGTGACAAGCACTGCTCCCAACATTGCAAATCAGATACTCCCGACATTACTTTAGATTCTCACCGCAAGCATCAATAGCCTCCCTCCCTTCCTTCAAAATCATTCTGAGACTTCTTATCCAAAAGCTGACTCTGTTCTTGCCCAACACAAGAATAAACTATATCCCTAAATATGAACTAGTACCTTTTCATAGCTTATACCTCCTTACTGTCTCTTCTTCACAAACTTCCTTAACTTCTATCAATTTCTCTCCCCTGGATTTCTCTCTAAATATATACCATAAGCAAGGGAGCCCGCAGGATTTTTTGCAGGGGGGGGTGCAAACCCAGAGCCCCGCCCACGGAGCCCCACCCCCCTCTACTCATGGAGCTCCACCCCCTCCACCCATGGAGCCCCACCCCCACACAGCCATTACAGGGTCCCATTACTTGGCTGTTTCTCTCCAGTTGCCATAAACACTGTTCAAAATTCTCAGTGTGCATACTGTCTTATGCTTTACTTCTACAATGATTACAGGTATCTAGATTTAATTAGGAATCCATGATAAGTTTTTTTACATACCCCATGTACATTGCAACTAACTCAAGGGAACTTTCAGCTGGCAGCCCTTTTGAATTCTGATCAAGAAGGCTTGGCTGTTCAGTTCTCTATACTGGAATAATTTCTCATTCATTGCTAATAATCATTTTTATTTACTTGGGTACTAACAGAGTTTTACTTTTTACCTACCATAAAGACAAGATATTTGTTTTACCTCAAAATACTTCCCCTTGTTTTATTTATTTATTTGTAAGTGACTTAGAAACAACTACTGGGGAATAGTGTTCATTAGCTCAGTATTTCTCATGTAGGACACTAAACTGACTCCCATGACCCTGTTCAGATTATACAGATTTAAACAGATTAGTTTATAACACTAGTGTTCTTTGGCTTCCAAGATTAGCTCTCAGTAACACAAGTTGCTGTTTAAATAAAAGCTGGCATTCTGTGCTCTGAATGCACGACACGTTATAGCTGCATTTAACTTAAACTGTGTGCAACATTATGTATATCTTTTAATTAATGCTTAATCAAGCATTTCTTTATAATCCCAACATTGACATAGTTGCAAATCACTTCATCTTTTTATTGATAATTCCAGTAGCCCTAATATATGCACATTATTAATTATTTTTTCAAGATTAGTTTTACTGAGTGGGCAAGAGAAACTCTGGGTGTTTTCTCATTTTGTGTGGTTGACCCTTAGTTATATGAAACTGGGTCTGCATTATCAGTGATGTAAACAACTTCATTATATGCTCAACTAAAAGCTTTAGACCTTTTTTCTTGACACAGCCATTACAGTATCCTTCCTGTTACTGTGATAAGCAAGAGTAGCCATGCATAAGAAGTATACATATGATTATGCACAATTATAATATATACAGATTGTATTAATTCTAATATAAAATAATTTAATTATATCCCTTCTATAATACAGCACCACTTGTTAGACTGTTTTAAATTTATAGTTTAGAATGTTTTTCCAGCAAGCAATGAAACAAAACATATGAGCCAGTAATGAAACTGCCCAATTCAAAAAATTTCAACCATAAAAGGCCAATTAAACTTTTGTCATTACAATCCATCAATGTCAGTCAGTATGCACAATCTCTGCAGAAGTAAAAGTCATCTGAATAATTCCACATTATAGAGATCTGAAACTAATGAAGAGGTTGTTGCTAGAAAACAACTTTATATTTCAGAATTTCATCAACAAATTCAGTGCCTGCTGCCCTTGAAGAATACATTGCCTATCTTACGTCAAAAATGGTAAGCTGGTATATTTGCAATACAGAATGGGTGGTGAGCTGAAAAACAAGTTCATAGTGATTAGGCATCTCATCCAAAGGAGGACATAGCCAGGATTGCAGCACTCCACCCCCTTAAAATACAAATCTACATGCTGTGGGAGTAGAACCTATAGCCCTCTGCATCAAGATGCAAGTAAGCTATCTGCTGTACTACTAACACTGCTTTAAAATTCTATACCACAATCATGATACCATTTGCTAAACAAAACAGTTGCACATTTTAAGCAGACTTAGCATGAGCAGCAGTAAACTTCTCTTCCCTTGAAGCTCACAATTCCTTGAAAATACACTTGAAAATAAATTCCACCTGCTAACTCTAAATAGGACATTTCACTTTCTCTCACACACCTCAACCTCTGCAATAAATCTGGACAAAGCCCAACATAAATAGGGACAGATTATAAATATTGCTCTCATGAACTTAGAACATTGCTAGAATAACAGGATTTATGTTAGTATGCATTTTATATGATGGACAGAAGGAAGGTTGGTATATTGTGTGTGTGCAAGAGACCAGATGGAAGGGGAGTAAGGCTAGGTGTATCGGAGGTGGGTTCAAATTGTTTTATCATGGTATGGATGGGAGGAGAAATGGCGTAGGAGTTATCCTGAAGGAACAGTATGCTAAGAGTGTTTTGGAGTTGAAAAGAGTGTCGGATAGAGTGATGTTTATGAAGCTGGAAATTGATGGTGTAATGATGAATGTTGTTAGTGCATATGCTCCACAAGTTGGGTGTGCGATGGATGAGAAAGAAAAATGTTGGAGTGACTTGGATGAAGTGGTGATGACTGTACCCAAGGGTGAGAGAGTGGTGATTGGAGCAGATTTCAATGGGCATGTTGGTGAAGGGAACAGAGGAGTGGATGATGAAGTGATGGGTAGGTATGGTGTTAAACAAAGGAATGCAGAAGATCAGATGGTAGTGGATTTTGCGAAAAAGATGGACATAGCTGTGGTGAATATGTATTTTAACAAGAGGGAGGAGCATAGGGTGACATACAAGAGTGGAGGAAGATGCACACAGGTGAATTATATCTTATGTAAGAGGGCCAGTTTGAAGGAGATTGGAGACTGTAAAGTGGTGACTGGGGAAAGTGTAGTTAGGCTGCATAGGATGGTGGTTTGTAGGATGACGAGGAAGAAGAGGAGGAGGAGTGTGAGGGCAGCACCAAGGATCAAATGGTGGAAATTGAAAAAGGGTAATTGTGAGGTGGAGTTCAGGGATGAGTTAAGACAGGCACTGGGTGGCAGTGAAGAGTTACCAAATAGCTGGGTAACTACAGCAGAGCTAGTAAGGGAGATGGCTAGAAAGGTGCTTGGTATGACATCTGGACAGAAGAAAGACAATAAGGAGACATGGTGGTGGAATGAGGAAGTACAGGAGAGTATACAGGGAAAGAGGTTTGCAAAGAAGAAGTCGAATTGTCAGACAAATGAAGAAAGTAGACAGGAGTATAAGGAGATGAGGTGCATGGCAAAGAGAGAGGTGGTGAACGCTAAGGATAAGGCATATGAAGAGTTGTATGAAAAGTTGGACACTAAGGAGGGAGAAAAGGACCTTTACCGATTGGTTAGACAGAGGGACCAAGCTAGGAAAGATGTGCAGCAGGTAAAGGTGATAAAGGATAATGAGGGAAACATGTGCAGCAGGTAAAGGTGATAAAGGATAATGAGGGAAACATACTCATAAGTGAGGAGAGTGTGTTGAGGAGATGGAAAGAGTACTTTGAGGGGTTAATGAATGAAGAGAATGAGAGGGAGAGAAGGTTGGATGATGTGGGGATAGTGAATCATGAAGTACAATGGATTAGCAAGGAGGAAGTAAGGATAGCTATGTAGAGGATGAAGAATGGAAAGGCTGTTGGTCCAGATGACATACCTGTGGATGCATGGAGGTGTTTATGTGAAATGGCAGTGGAGTTTTTAACTAGAGATTGTTTAATGAAATCTTGGAAAGTGAGAGGATGCCCGAGGAATGGAGAAAGTGTTTTGGTACCGACTTTTAAGAATAAGGGTGAGCTGCAGATCTGTACTAACTACAGAGGGATTAAATTGATCAGTCACAGCATGAAGTTATGGGAAAGAGTAGTGGAAGCTAGGTTAAGAAGGGACATGATGATTAGTGATCAGCAGTATGGTTTCATGCCGGGAAAAAGCACTACAGATGCGATGTTTGCTCTGAGAGTGTTGATGGAGAAGTACAGAGAAGGTCAGAAGGAGTTGCATTGTGTTTTTGTAGACTTAGAGAAAGCATATGACAGGGTGCCTAGATATGAGTTGTGGTACTGTATGAGGAAGTCAGGAGTGTCAGAGAAGTATGTAAGAGTGGTACAATATATGTATGAGGGTAGTGTGACAGTGGTGAGGTCTGTGGTGGGAGTGACAGATGCATTTAAGGTGGAGGTGGGGTTACATCAAGGATCAGCTCTGAGCCTTTTCTTATTTGCAATGGTGATGGACAGGTTGACAGATGAGATCAGACAGGAGTCCCAGTGGACTGTGGACTATGATGTTTGCAGAGGCCATTGTGATCTGTAGTGAGAGTAGGGAACAGGTGGAGGAGACCCTGGAGAGAGGGAGATATGCTCTAGAGTGAAGAGGAATGAAGGTCAGCAGGAATAAGACAGAATATATGTGTGTGAATGAGAGGGAGGATAGAGGAATGGTGAGGATGCAAGGAGTAGAGGTGATGAAGGTGGATGAGTTTAAATACTTCAGATCAGTAGTTCAGAGTAACGGTGAGTGTGGAAGAGAGGTGAAGAAAAGAGTACAGGCAGGATGGAGTGGGTAGAGAAGAGTGTCAAGAGTCATTTGTGACAGACGAGTACCAGTAAGAGTGAAAGGGAAGGTCTACAAGAGGGTAGTGAGACCAGCTATGTTATATGGGTTGGAGACAGTGGCACTGACAAAAAGGCAGGAGTTTGAGCTGGATGTGGCAGTTAAAGATGTTAAGATTTGCACTGGGTGTGACGAGGGTGGACAGGATTAGGAATAAGTATATTAGATGGTCAGCCCAGGTTGGAAGGTTTGGAGACAAAGCCAGAGAGGCAAGATTACGTTGGTTTGGACATGTGCTGAGGAGGGATGCTGAGTATATTGGGAAAAAGATGCTAAGGATGAAGCTACCAGGTAACAGGAAAAGAGGAAGGCCTAAGATAAGGTTTATGGATGTGGTGAGAGAGGACATGCAGGTGGTTGGTGTGACAGAGCAAGATGCAGAGGACAGGAAGAAGTGGAAACAGATGATCCACTGTGGCGACCGAAAGAAGATTATGATGATGTTAGTATGTATTTTTCTATAGGATATGACATGTAAAACTCAAATGTCTGTCATTATTTAGCAACTTCAATCCTTTTTGGGAAGAATATGGGGCAAAAAATCTGGACAAAAACCTGGACAGCTGAGGGGTATGCAACCTCCTTCTTATACAGACAATATTTGTTTCTTATCCAAAAAAGACCTACTGCCTGACACAACTATCTACTTGGTTCATGGGGAAGACATGATCAAAGTAAAAAATGAACAGCAAGCAAGAAACAAGCTCAAGATAAATTGCTTAAAGGATTCCTGCATAAGTTATGGACCGCACATGACAGATTGGCATTCTGTTTAGTTTACGGGTAAGTCTGCAAAGATGACTGCAAGTCTCCAACAAAAGATGACTGCAAGTCTCCAACAAATGTAATGAGCTTCTGAAAATACTGTAATCCTGTCCTTTTATTACAAATACTGTCATATGCATTTCAATACCCAAGGCTTATACATTATCTAGTTATGTAAATATTCTTGGCATGGCAACAACGGAAAGGCTTTCATTGCTGGTAATTCTTTAACAGTATGCTTATTAAAGCTTACTTGCATCTTACAATCTCCGACAAGCTTACCTGATGGTCATTAAATCATTGCTACTTAAACAGAGCAACAGGGCACTGTGACAACATGCATTTCCTGAATAATAAGAAGCATAAATCAACAGTATAAAAATATGACAGAAAATCAGAACATTCTGCAAAATCAAGGACAGATGAAAAGCCATGGTTGTACTTGTGGTCTACCTTGGATGGGGGAATACTCTGCACACTTACACTGCATAACTGCTCCTTGCCTTCCTTGGACACATCCAGAGCCACTACAATGGGGGGTGGGGTGCAACAAGTATGTCACAATTTGAAATGTCTCTGGCTGACAGTGATGGCTCTGACACTCATACCTTTCAACTTCAGAGCAAGAAATCTGGACAAAGCCATACACAGAACTAGAAGTGGGACACAGGCCTAAAAATAAGGACAATTTTTAAATATTGCTCTTATTAACTTAGATAATAGAACAGTAGTAGGTCTTGCATTAGTACAAATTTTCTAAAGGGTATGAAATCTGAAACTCAAATGTCTGCCATTATTTTCTAACTTCAATCTTTAATGACTTGCCACTAATTTGCCAGAAAAAAACACAATTTTATGAAAAACAGACTAAAAATGTGATGCAAAAATATAAAGTTGCCACACAATACAGCTGGGAACCTGTCAAAAAAGGGACACCTTTTTAATATTAACACTGTTAACTTGAGCAGCTAACAAAATAAGAGTATCTACATGCATTTCTGAAATAAAAGTAATAACTCTGATCATTACATTTATATATAATTGTAAACCCTCCATGTTTTCTTCCAAAATTGCCATTTTGCGGAGGGATTATTAGGGGAGAGCAACATTTTGAGCCAAAATTGGGGACAGTAGAGAGGTTTGGATATTCCGAATTCTACAAAGCGATTTGCACATACCTCTCAACCTCTTAATGCAGGAAATCTGAACAAGGCCAAATATATTTGGGGAACATACAAACACTACTGAAAATAGCTCTTGTATAAAATAACAGGTCTTGCATCAGCATGCATTTTTCTGAAGGTTATGACATCTGAAACTCAATGTCTGTCATTTAGTGACTTAATTCCTAAATGATTTGCTAGAAAACCACAAATTTTATGAGGAACAAACCAAAAATAAGAAGCAAATAGCTATTCATTCTGCAAAAATATGGTGAACTGAGAGGTATAGTTCAACTGGGGCTTTCTGAGTTTGCTACCCTTCCCCCCATCACAAAATCATGGTCAAATGGACTCCCCCCTGCAGCCATTCCAATGTCCCATTCCTTGGTTATTTTGCCCCATTTACCATAAACACTGTAATGGGCATACTGCTTTACTTCTGCGATGATTTAGATTTCATTTGAAAGCTTTATTTTGCATTTTACAGCACAAACTCTAATAGATATCTGTTAAACAAAGCAATGCAGTCTCACAATGAAAATAGACTTAACATTAAAACTTCTCTGCCCTTGAAACTCACATGCATTGAAACAGCATTGAAACCCACATTCAAAGAAAATACATTTTGCCAGTGGCAGATAAAGATTAACTCTGGGCCGTTTTCAAAATCATAGGCCCCTTGAACATGAAACATACACATGCTCTTTGATACACCTTCCTGACTGTATTACATTATATTCCTTGTACAATACAGTACAGTTGTTAGAGGGCATTTTAAGTTTATGGTTTTGAACATTTTTCCAGCAAGCAATGAAACAAAATGCATACACCAACGACAAAACTGCCCAATTCAGAACATTTCCATCATAAAAAGTCTACTCAACCTTCTATAGTCCACCAGTATCAGTAAATATGCATAATCTCTGAAGTAGTAAAATCCACATTAAAGAAATCTGTAACTAATAAAGAGGTTGCTGCTAGCAAACAACTTTATATGTCATTGTTTCATCTACAATAAAGTGCCTGTTGCCCTTGAAGAATACATTACCTATGTTGCATGCATTAAAGAAATGATAAGCTAGTAATACCGCAATAGGGAATGGATAGCAAACTGATAACAGGTTCATAGTTACTAGGTATCTTTGCCAAAAAGGACTGCAGCATCCACCCCCTTTTCAACACAGTACAGTATCAGCAATGCATCTACCTACTGTAGGAGTAGAACCCACAGCCTTCAGCATCAAAAGCAAGTATACTACCTGTTGTGCTATTAACAATGCAAGCAGACCAAGCATAAGCAGCACTAAACTTTTGTTCCCCTGCAGCTCTCAGCTCCTTGTAAAATCTACTCGACACTCAGATGCATCTCTGAACTTTGCAGCATAAGAAATCTGGAAAAAGCCACAATTTATTGGGGGGGGGAGGCCAAAAATCGGGGACACATTTTAAACATTGCTTGTGTAATGTTGGAAAATTGCTAGAATAAAATACTGCGTTACCACCATACATTTCACTGCCACATCTTGAACCCAGGAGACCCTATGCAAAACAGTCAGAGCAACATACCACTA
Organism: Protopterus annectens; assembly: GCF_019279795.1. NCBI lineage: Eukaryota > Metazoa > Chordata > Ceratodontiformes > Protopteridae > Protopterus > Protopterus annectens. The sequence goes on from NC_056735.1 coordinate 871,541,642, forward strand.
TGCCAAATCAGCTGTTTTGTGAAAGAGGAAGACGGAAACTTAAATGGCTACCATTTAGTGAATTCAGTTCTCACCATAGCACAGCTGTCAACCTCTTAGCACAAAACACCTGAACAAAGCCAATAATGGGTGAATACAGCCCCCAAACATTCAGTGAATTCAGTCCTCACCATAGCTCTCAACCTCTTAGCAAAAAACACCCGGACAAAGCCAGTAATGGGGGGATATAGCCCCTAAACATATTCAGTTCTTACCATAACTCTCAACCTTAGCACAAAACCTGGATGAAGCCAATAATGGGGGAATACAGTCCCAAAAATAGGGACAAATTTCAAATATTCATCTTATACACTTAGAAAATTGCTAGAATAAAAGCGTTTGTGTTACCATGCACTTTCTGAAGAATATGAAGTCTGATATTTACATGCGTGTCATTTTTAACATTTGTTAACCAGGAAAGTCTGACTTGGAACAAAAGCTAATTTTTAGCAGAGGCCCAGGGAGGAACACTCCAGACAGACACGTCTTTGTAAGATGGGAGGAAACAAAAACAGGGAGGGCATACAGACTCCACACAGAACGTAAGGCACCCCAGCCAAGAATCAAACCAGAGAACATGTAGCTGTCAGGCAACAATGCTACCGCTGCATCAATGCACTACTGGGTTTGCAAGGACACAAAAATACAGGAACCATAGATTTTCTGAGGAACTGAACAAGTATGAGGGAAAGTTAAGCTATTAACAAGAAAAAGTACTTTATGCTAAATTCTGAACTTACAAATTATAAGTTCTTTTACTGAATGGCACACATGAAAATATAGTAATAATTGGCATTTTTATTTTTTTACCAATTAATTATTTTTTAATAATCTATGCTTAAAATTCAGATTCACAGAAAGAAGAGAGAATCTCAATTTCCTCACCATAGATATAAACGACCTGGACAATATTCTCTTTTATCCAGACAAAAAACAAAAGTAAGTCCCGAAAGCAATAAGTGTAGTATGTTTTAATAATTTCTTAAGAAAACTTTCTATTGGAAATGCCATATATTCTGCAGGCTCCTTAGCATGACTTTAATAAAATTAAAAATAAAAAAGAAATATCCAACATTTATATTTTCCTAGGACTATACACAGTTAAAACTGCTAGATTCCAACACAGTCCCTATAGTGTCACCTAATTTGCTGTCAACTTCATGAAAACGAAAAAGAACAGAGTGACAGTAATTCATAGCAGGCTGAGGTAAGGAACAATATAAAGCATATCAGGGTTCAATTTACACAACCCGTGACAAAGAATGTGCTAACCTAGGTAGCTCATTTTGTCAGGCCTAACACTTTTCTGTCACCACTTTTACCTCCTTTGTCTTACTGGATCAACAAATTATAAACAAAGCAATTAAGGAAATTACAGTGTAAGAGAATATAAATGTTTTGCCTGCTGCATCATACAAATTGGTATACAGAGGACGAGTGTCAGCTTCCATGGCGAATTTCAGTTTGTTATATCATTATACCTTGTATGGAAAAGTGATGGACAAAATGTGTTTGTTATCAGGAATATATGCAAGGAGTGCTTCTCTGCTTAAATAACTGAGAAGGGCAAGCAGTTGACTGATTTGTTAGTTTAGAAGGGCAAGGGAGTCCAAAGAGAGTAGGGAAACAGTTACCTTTTAGTAGCTGAAGTAGAGTCTATAAATATGTAGTAGCCGTGTTATTTATCCCTTTTGTTTGCTAAGGTTACAATTAAAATTGCTACCATCACTATGGAAAGATTCACTAGGACTATTTTTTTATTTATGAAAACAACAGTTTTTTTCTCCATCATATTAGTATGTGCAGAAATCACAGCAGTCAGGTTGTTTTTTTTTTTAATTTCTCAGATTACTATTGCCTATATCTATGCTTATCTTTAATAGATGACCATTGTTAATCCATTTTGAATGTCTGAATATGTTTATTTGTAAATGTGCTTATGTACGTCAGTCAATAAACTAATCAGTGCCATAATGGAAATGTACAATTGCTCTAAAGCTATAATAATTTGAGTAACCTATGCTCGACTCCTGTTTTGGCATATATAACCATGCCAGAACTCTGACTCTGCTGTTCATTAGCTAAAAAAAAAATGTTCACTTACACTTTGTGGTTTAGTCCATGCCCTTCTTCAACACAATTTCCAGTGTTGTGTACATTTTATTGTTTTTGTCAGTTATTAGATCAGATGGATAAATCAAAAATTAAGCACTCCCAGTAGTTGTTCCCGTATAAATTAAGACAGGAAATTATTTAGTAATTGACTAAAGTGTTTATTGTAATGTATGTGACTCTACCATCACCTACCTTCCAGATTTATGTAATATTTTATTTCCTCCATGCATAGTACATCTGCACACCAAGAAACAGCTTTCAGGATAAATGACTTGAGATTTGTATGATTTATTGCACTATATTGATATGTCATCCTTAAAAATCAGACCATTTATTCCAGCCTAACTATAAGGAAGCAATTGATTTACTGTTGCAAATGAACACACACACACACACACACACACACACTGGTTTTCTCTAAGCCTATACTTCTACAGAGCTCTGGAATTCCAATGAGTTGTCAAACAAAGGTGCACACTGCACCATTCAGCTAATGAGATATTGGACTTTATTAACTTGTTTATATAACTCAGATGATCTTACACCAGTTATTATACACATAAAACATGGATAATCCATACTAACCTTTGAATAAAGTACATACTTTATTCCCTTCTTCAAAATGACTAGATGAATCCCTTTGTAAAGTATGGTCTCCTTTCTGTTGATATAGATTGGTCATATGGAACTTTGTCAGACTAATCTGATATTTGGCCTGGGAGTAAGAGATGTAGTAAGGGTACAGATGAATTCATTCTCTATAAATCAGTCTGACTACCAATATCTGTACAGTGCATCAATGTCAACCACAAGGTAGTTTGCAAGTCGGGTAATAATCCATATTCTTTCTCTCCTCTTTCCATATGTTGATGTGATACATGAGTTATAGATTTCTCATCTACTGGGTTTGGCATTGATTGGGTTACAGGAACCAACAAATTCTGCTGTCATGCTTTGTTTCAGCTATCCGAGACCACGTTCCTTCAGCATCATACACTGAGTTCAGAGATGCCAGAGGCAAGTCCCACTCAGGCTATACATTATTTCAACAAAATTATTACTCTGTATGGGTCATTGTGCAGCATCTTATTTTCTTCTTTGCTGTCCATCCATTGCAGGTGTAGCAAGATAACCAGGACTTTAGTAGTAGAGTGATACCTCTGAATCATTACAAGGACCTTAAAACATGCATTACATGAAGATGTGTTACATACAGCTCAGCTTGCATCCAGTGTTTGACAAGATGCAACAAGATGTTATAGTAAAGGCATTCCTGCAGACTTGTTTACTGCTGCATAATAATAGGACTTGAGCATCTCACTTTATTATGTACAATGGTGCATTTCAAATAACAACAAGTACTTGGTCATTGGTGTTCAATAACAATAAAGAAATTTTCTTTGGTGACTACCTGATGTTCTTCATCTCACATTGCTGCAGTCCTGACTATTGGGGTAGTCCGCTGTCCCAGTCGGCCCGAATACCAAAGTATAAGGCTGACGTCGGTCAGAGGCGCATTAGACTGACGTCAGTACGTCAGAGTACAAATGCGCATGACCGACGCCATTTCCTCAGTCTTTTTTGCCGCATGGTCCGATGCAGAAGCAGTTTTGCGAGTGCAGGTTGGCGTTCTGAGATTTTCCGAAGTCGGAGTTTCAGACCGAATCCAAGTTGGCTAAGTACCCCGTTGGGGAATATTTTGGTTTTTTCTTGCCTCAGTATTTTACCGGATGTCAGAAAAAGTGAATAACTGTATTTCTTGTGGGAAACAGATACCTCATAGGGATTACCATACCTTGTGTATACCTTGCTTAGGGCCTGAGCACGACGTTGTTGGCTGTCGCTCTTGTGCTAGGTTTAACAAATGCACTATTAAGAGAAGATTAGATTGTGCCAGGTTAGTTTTTGGAAAGCGGTGTAATTATAAAATGCCGTCGGATGCTCCGACGCCCGCTTCATCTAAAAAGCGCAAGGACAAAACCGCTAAGCCTAGGCTGGAAGAACCGTCCGTACCGGACATCGGTTCTTTAGAGGGCTCGGTGGAGCCAGAGGTTCAGCCAGAAATCTCTTTAGCATCCCAGGGAGAGACTTTATTGCTGCAAGATGTGACCTCTCAGGAGGTAGGCCAGGCGGAAGGGGCTTCTCAGGTAGCTGTTCTTCCCTCCCTTCCTAAGGTAGTTAGGCCCTCCCATGCTGTTTCCAAGGCTTCTCCCAGGGCCAGGCCAGGTTCTGTTTCAGGTGTTACCCCTAGTTCTTCAGGGTCTGTACCTAAGAAGCATATGCTTAAGATGGCAGAAGATTTAATTACAATGATTAGAGGTTCTATGCCCCCTCCTGATAAGAGGCCTAGGGTGGAACCTGAGCTTGGGAGTTTTGAGCAGTATTCGGATGCTTGAGTCTTCGGCTGAAGACTTGCAGGAGTATTCTCCTTACTCTGATTCTGATGTAGATGATTCTACTCCTTCTGCTTCTCCTCCTGAGGATTTTTCTTTTTCAGAGACTCTTCATTCTATGCGGGAGCATTTTAAATGGGAAGGCCAGGATTTCTCTGATTCCAGGAAAAGGCTTAGAGAATTTTTATTTCTACCTCAGCATAGGCCTTTAGCTATTCCTCCTGTTCTGAATGTGGTGGAAGATGTTTTTGCAGAGGCTTCTCTGAATCCAGATTCTTTGCCCCCTGCTCCAGTTAAACCGGATAGATATTATAGGGTGCCTGAGGCTCATAAGTATCTTTTTAAGAGTCCTAGGGCAGACCCAGAAACTGTTTCTCAGGGGCCTAAAGGTGTTAAAGCTTCTGTTGTTAACAATCCTGTTCCTCCAGATAAAGAGGCAAGGGCTTTGGATAGATGGGGAAAGAAAGTGTATACTTCTTCCACTTTAGCCATGAGGGCTTTGAATTGCCAGTTTCACATGTTGAAATACCAAAATTATCTCCTTTCACAATTAAAGTCTAATGTAGATGCTTTGGCGGAAGGTATTGAGTGTAAAGAGTTGCAGGATTTGGTTCATGTTTCTGAACAGGTGGGTAAGCATTCTTTGCAATGTGGTTTTGATGCTGTACAGGCCTCTTCGAGGGTGGCTGCTACGGGTTCTGTTCTTCGCAGGCACGCCTGGCTGAGGGATCAGAATTTGGCTGAGCATGTTAAGACAAGGATTTTAGATGCTCCTTTACAATCTGATGTGTTGTTTGGTTCGCCTGTGGAAGCAGTTCTAAAGAAAATGGAAGACAAGGCTAAGTCTATGCAGACTGTTAAAGATTTTTTGCAGGTTCAGCCTCCGAGTTTAGTAGAAATTGGCCTACTAAGGGGTGGACATATCCTGCTTATGATTCCCAGTCTAGGGGTAGGTCTAGACGTGGTAGGGGCAGAGCTCAGGGTTCTTTTAGGCCTAGAACAGGGAGTTCTCCTGCTCAGTCTTCTGGTGAGGGCAGGGGTCAGTCCTTTCGTAAGCAGACTCAATGACCTGCCTTTTCAGCTGCCAGATTCTTCTCGGCTGGCAGCACCTTTGGGAGGAAGGTTGGCAATTTTCAGAGAAAACTGGAGTTTAATTACCCAAGACAGATGGGTGTTGGATGTCATTTACCACGGTTACAGGTTTTATTTCCATACCATGCCTCCTTTCAAAGGCATGCCAGACATTCCTCCTCAACAAAGAAAAGAAGCGCACAAACAAATTTCTCTGTTGCTCCATATAGGGGCCATTCAACCGGTGCCTGTGCCAGAAAGGGGCCTAGGATTTTATTCACGTCTGTTCCTAGTACCAAAAAAGGGGAACACATGGAGACCAATTTTGGATTTATCTATCCTCAACACTTATCTGGACATTCCCAAGTTCAAAATGTTGACGTTACAACAGCTTTTACCTCTGCTGGGCAAAGATCACTGGATGGTAACTCTGGATCTCAAGGAAGCTTACCTTCATGTTCCTATCAGACTGGTTTGCAGGAAGTATCTGCGTTTTCGAGCTGGAAATTTTCATTATCAGTTCTCTGCATTGCCCTTTGGCTTATCTACTGCCCAGAGTATTCACAAAAGTACTGGCTCCAGTGATAGCTTTTTTCAGGCTAAAAGGAATACAAATCTATCCTTATTTGGACGACTGCCTGATTCTGGCTCAAGAAAGGGATGTTCTTCTTCAGCATTTGGAATATGTGATAGCAGTGCTAAGATGCCTAGGGTATTCTGTGAACGAAATAAAGTCCAGTCTAGTACCCTCTCAAGACATGTGCTTTCTGGGTGTGAGACTGAATACAGCAACCCAGATGGCCTTTTTAACCCCGGACAAACAAAAGAATCTTTCTCTTTACTTCCATCAACTATCTCATCAGTCCGGGCTGACTGCAAGGACAGTCCTTCAAGCCTTAGGGTTCATGGCATCTTGTATTCTGGTGCTTCCCAATGCCAAACTGCATATGAGGAAGCTGCAATGGTATCTCAAAAACTTATGGACACAGCACTGCCAGGATTTGGACACTGTCATTCCAATAATACCTTGGATTCAAAAGGAATTTTTGTGGTGGGCTCAGGAATGTCACCTAAACAAGGGACTCTCTGTGACCCGGCCAGAGGCGAGTCAGATTTTAACGACAGATGCCTCAGACACAGCTTGGGGAGCTCATCTGAATGGAAAGTGGATACAAGACAAGTGGCCTGCCAGACTACAGCATCTACATATCAACATGAAGGAGATGTTAGCAGTCCAGTTTGCATTAATGGCTTTCAAGGATTTACTTCTTCCAGGACAGGTGTTGATTCTGACAGACAACACAACTGTCATGTGGTACATCAACAAGCAAGGGGAACACATTCTTATCCTCTATGCAGGCAAGCAATGATTTTGTGGGAGACTGCTCTCAGTTTGCAACTAAATCTTCAAGCAAGGTTTCTGCCAGGAGCACAGAACTCCTTAGCAGATGTGTTAAGCAGGCAAATCATGGATCCCCATGAGTGGAAACTGGATCTTCATGTATTTCAGACATTGACAGTGTCCTGGGGAACTCCAGACATAGATCTGTTCGCTTCTCCACTAAACCACCAGCTGCCAAAGTTTTGCACGAAAAGGTTTCATCACACAGCCTGGAAAGTGGATGCTCTTTCTTTCAGTTGGAAAAATCTTCATGTGTATGCCTTTCCACCTCTGCCTCTCCTCCCAAAGGTTCTCCTGAAGGTCAGACAAGACAAGCCAAGGATGATTTTAGTAGCTCCAGATTGGCCTCGGCAGCATTGGTACCCATTGCTGAGGAGTCTGGTAAGGAAGCCTCCTTGGCCCTTACCTTTGATTCCACACCTATTGTCTCAGAAGGACGGGCATCTACTCAATGTCAAGCTTCACTCTCTTCATCTAACAGCCTGGCATATTCTGTTTTGAGCCATAGCAGGTCTCAGCTTCCTCAACAAGTTTTGAATGTGATTATGGAAGCCAGACGACCTAGTACAAGGAAAGTTTACGCAGGAAAATGGAAGAGATTTTTATTTTGGTGTGCAGCAAAGGATTTGGATGTTTCTGAGCCATATTTGAGTGTGGCTCTTCAATATCTTACTGAGTTATTGGACAAAGGTTTGTCTTTCTCTTCCATTAAGATTCATGCTGCAGCAATTTCAGCTCACTATGATTGTGACCCACCATTGTTTTCTCATCCTTTGTTCAAGCAATTTCTTAGAGGGGCAAAGAATATAAGACCCCCACGTAGAGCTCCTACTCCTGCTTGGGACCTCAATTTTGTGTTGGAGAAACTTACTCTACAACCTTTTGAGCCTGCAGCTACTGCTGAATTGAAATATTTGTCATGGAAGACTGCATTTTTGTTGGCCATTACTTCTGCAAGAAGGGTGTCTGAATTGCAGGCCCTTATGGCAGTTGAGCCTTTCTTAATTTTCCATAAGATTGGTGGCAACGCACGATGCATCGGAGACCATCCAGGTGCAGTTAACCATAGGCAAGACTGCTCTACAAATTGTAGCATGTTACAGGCCACCCTCACAAACTCAGGAATCTCACTTGGCCTTCCTGAAAACACTGGAGGGAATAAATGTATCCCCTAATACCATCATACTAGGTGACTTCAATTACCCAAATATAGACTGGGAATGCTACTCAAGCCCAAACACCCTGGCCCAAAAGTTCCTGGAATTCATAAACTCAAATGCCATGGAACAACTAGTCACTATCCCCACAAGAGGAGAAAACATACTTGATCTCATCATCACGAACATGGGAGCAAAATGTTCAACACCAGAAGTATACCCCTCACTGGTGAGATCAGATCACAAACAAATCTCGCTGGAGGTCCTCATCCCACCCCCTCCTGAAACAAAAAAGACCACAGTAAAGAACTTCTCGAAAGCAGACTTTGCACTTCTAAAGACTAGTGTGGTCTCCTTTAAGGCCCCTGAGCCGGCGGAAAATAGTACTCTAGCCGCTGAATCACTTACAAATGCCTTCTACCAGCACCTGCAGGACTGCATGGATAAGGCAATCCCAAGCAAAACAAAGACTCTTTGTACCAAAGGCAAGCGTCCAGTCTGGTGGACCCCAGCCATAAACAAACTCTACAACAAAAGGAGGAAGCTACTACATGATAGAGCAAAATCCTTGAAAGGTAAGACGCCTTTGATCACTATAAGTAATAAGCTGAGAGCCCTCATAAAATCATCCAAAGCAAATTTTGAGAGAAGAATAGCTAAAGACTCTAAAGACAATCATAAGGCCTTCTTTAGCTATGTTAGAAACCTGGGAGGAAACTCCCAGATATGCTCAGAATTAGTTCAAAATGATGAGAAGATTACTGATCCTACAGACATTGCCAACATACTGGCTGACAGGTTCAGTGCAAACTTCTCCCCCCCCTCCCCCCCAAAAGGAGAGATATCTATACCAACAGATTGCAGACCCCCAAACATCTCTAATGCCCAAGTGAGAACGGCGCTCTCAAAGGCAAAAAACACAGCATCCATGGGACCTGATGGTGTCCCCGGCTGTGTGCTACATGCACTCAACGAGGAATTAAATCCTCAGTTAGGACAGCTGTTTAATCGTAGCCTCACCTCAGGATACGTACCCAGGGAGTGGCGCACAGCGACTGTAGTCCCACTTCACAAAGGCGGTGCCTCCACCGACCCTGGAAATTACCGACCCATTAGCTTGACAAGCCTTATCTGCAAAGCCATGGAGAGGATCATAATGGATCTCATAAATAAAGACATAGGGAATTTGCAGACTCTGGATCCAACCCAGTTTGGCTTTGTCAAGGGCAGGTCATGCCTTTTAAACTTGGTTGACTTTTTCGAAACAGTCACCAAGGCCATTGATGAGGGAAAGGCAGTCCATACAGCCTACCTCGATCTGGCGAAGGCCTTGACACAATACCCCACTCGGGTATCATTGAAAACTCATCAGCCTAAATGTTAACCCATACATCACAAGATGGGTTGCAAACTGGCTGAGTGACAGAACCCACAGGGTCAGAGTTGCCGGTGCCATGTCTGACTCTAAGCCTGTCTCAAGTGGTGTCCCACAGGGCTCAGTCCTGGGCCCACTCTTGTTTGGCATCTACTTTTCCGTAGTACAAGCAAACACGGAGGGTTATGGCTGACAAAGTTTGCAGATGACTGCAAACTGGGTGCCGTAGTCGAAAACACATCTGACACAGATATCCTTCAGAAGGGTCTCACAGATACGGATAACTGGTGCCAGAGCCACGGCCTAAAGTTAAATGCCAAAAAATGCATAGTCATACCCTTCGGGAAAAACAAGGTTACCCCTAGCTACCATATAGGTGGAAATCCACTGAGCACTGAAGAGGTTATTAGGGACCTGGGGACCCAGGTTGACAGCAGTCTGTCATTCGACACCCATGTTGCAAAAATAGTTAGGAAGACCTTCTACATTGCCCACCTTATCATGAAGGGATTCACATCTAGATCAAGAGAGGTCATAGTCTCCTATATTCATCACTCATCCGACCAATGATTGAGTACAATGCCCCATTCGGAATGTATCTGACCCGACACTTGCAGCAGCTGGAGAGGCCACAAAAGTTCCTCACCAAGAGGATTATGGGTCTCAAAAATCTGACCTATGCTGCCAGACTGAAAGAACTCCAACTCTATTCAGTCGCACCGCTTGCTCAGGGGTGACCTGTGCCTGACATACAAGGCATTATCAAACCCTGACTTGATGTACATGCTTCACCTCAAAATCTAGATCCATCAGAGCCACAAGAGCGGAGACCTAAACCTTGACACGGCCATTAATAGAACGTGCTGGAGGGATAGATTCATTACCCAAAGACTCCCTATGCTGTGGAACAAAATCCCGGTATATGTGAGGCAAAGCACCTCGCTGGCTTTGTTTAAGAGAAATCTTGACCAATGGATGGGAGATCGCAAGTATACCCCAGGGATTACCTCAGTGTCACTGCTCGACAGAGGCACAGAAAAATAATGGGCATAGTTCCCCAAACCTAAGGGGTGGCGTAAGCCACAAAACTATGGGCTAGGCTTGTAAATGCCCTCGGGCAGATAGCCTAGTATGAACCTATGAACCTATGAACCTATGAACCTATAAGGATAGGGTATCTTTACATACTAATCCTTCCTTTATGCCTAAAGTGGTTTCTAGTGTGGCTTTAAACCAGACTATTCATTTGCCTACTTTTTATGCAGATCCCCAAAATAAGGGAGAAAAGATTTTGCATACTTTAGATGTGCACAGGCAGTTGCGTTATTATTTAAGCAGGACTAAGGATTTCAGACAGTCTCAGCAGTTGTTTGTTTCTTTTGCTTTGTGTTCTCAGGGCAAGCCTGTGTCAAAACAAACTATTTCTAAGTGGATTGGGTTTTGCATTGCTTTCTGTTACTCCCATCATGGCAAAGAGATTCCAGCTGGGATTAGACCTCATTCCACTAGGGCTACTGCCACTTCTACAGCATTTCTAAGGGGGGTGGCAACTAAGGATATTTTAGAGGCAGCTACTTGGAGTTCAGTGCATACATTCTCTAAGCATTACCACCTTCCTCTCTACTCTAAATCTAGGGCTGGTTTTGCCACTGCTGTTTTGCAGGGCATGTTGTCAGCTCCTGCTTCTTTGTGATTTACCATCCTCCCTTACCTCTGCTTTGGGATTCTACCCAATAGTCAGGACTGCAGCAATGTGAGATGAAGAACATAGTACAGTTTTGTACCTACCATAAATGTAGATGTTCGAAGATCCACATTGCTGCAGTCCAATTTTCCCTCCCTCCTTCCCCTCTGTGTTTAGGGGTGGTTGTGTGGGTGAGTTTGCTGTACCTTTCTTACTTTGTATATATTGTATATATATATTTGGTACAGGGGTGTTTGGTGTGTTGTTGGTTTTTGGTTTGGCCTTATCTTTTTAGGGTCTTCTGACATCTGGGGCAAGAAAAGACTGAGGAAATGGCGTCGGTCATGCGCATTTGTACTCTGACGTACTGACGTCAGTCTAATGCGCCTCTGACCGACGTCAGCCTTATACTTTGGTATTCGGGCCGACTGGGACAGCGGACTACCCCAATAGTCAGGACTGCAGCAATGTGGATCTTCGAACATCTACATTTATGGTAGGTACAAAACTGTACTTTTTAATACATGACAGTTGCACTTGCTAATGTCCAGTAGCTGTACCTTGAAAGAATCCAAATTAAATCAAAATTGTTTATATATCTTCTTGGTTATACCAGTTTTTTCCAAACACCATTGGAGGTTACTTGTTTTTATAAGTCATTGCAAAGTAGACCATCAAGTGATAGACAACTGATAACTTATCAACATGAAATTTCATTGGAATGCATGAGAAAACAGCTCAAAGCAGGTGAGTCTCGAATGACACATAGTCATCGCTATGTACAAAAGGTTAAAATGACACATTACATAGTGTACTGTGCACAGGGATCACATTAAGGTGTTACCATACTCACTATAGCCTATACTATACATATAAATTTCTATACACCACTACATACATCTAAATGAAACACAGACCACATACATACATACACACACACACACCTTACTCACTCTGACAAGTGTCCCGTCTGTTAAGTCAGAGTCGCAGGTAAAGTAAACCCATTTCAAAACCTGAAACCGTCTGTTTCAGTTCCCGCTCGCAAACTGTGCACCACGCAATGATGTCAGCATCTGCGCCTGGACTTGAAGGGCGTTCTTAAAGAAGAACGCCCAAAAAAACTTTTTTGTAATTTTAAATGGAAAGATTAACTAGTCAGCAGATTCCAGGGGGGTGCAAGTGCACCCCCTTGCATCTGCCTGCGGGTACCCTTGACCATAAGACTGCTTTTCTCTTACTTCTTATTATAATTCGTGTTTGTATTACACTAACATCTTTAATTTTTCTATAAGCTAAACTTTCTCTAAATATTAAATTGCTGTTGTATAACTTTTAGCTATTCTGAACCAATGTTTTCATACTATGTCTAATTTGGTATAATTATTTAAACTGTAGATATTGTTTGTATTATTATTGAAGATTGTAAAAGTATTGTTCTTAAAATGGTTTGTAATAATTTGAGCTTTCCTCCCCAGGCCTCCACTGAAAATAGGCTCCTCCCAACTTGGCCTTTTGCAGTAATGAAATGTCAATAAAGAAAGAAAGAAAGAAAGAAAGAAAGAGAGAAATAATAGACCCAACCCTAACCATTGGGACCCCCACAAGGCACAGAAGCACTCAAGGGTACATCTTTCTCACTGATAAGGTATTTCAGGAAGAAAAGACAACTGATAAAAAATAACCAGAGCGGAACAGAGATGCCAGCTAATTGACATTGCTGCATTTCTAGTTTGTACAGAATACAGAATTCCTCAGCTTCCTTTTTAAGTTCAAGGAGCAAGCTAAACTTGATTTCAAATGATTTTCATGATATTGGTTGGCTATTCACCATGCAACCCAGATTGTAATGTCAAACAGCATCTATAACACTGTACAATAAAAATTATATCTACATGCAAATTGCTCTCTGAATTTGATTGTAAAAATTATACTATTCACATATTTTATATGTATGTGTTCTTTTGCATTAATTATTCTATAAATAATTTGTACAAATGTATGATTCTATGCTTGCTTGTTTTAATTTCTGTAATTGTTTTTATTGTTACTTGTTTTTATTTCTTAATTGTTTTTATTATGGAGCTTTTCTCCCCGAGCCTTCACTGAAAATGGGTCTTTTGGGCCCAGTGGACCTCCCTGGTTATCAAACTGGAAATAAATAAATAAAATAAAATATCTGATGTGATTCTGGAACTACAAAGGTAACAATGGACAATTCTAAACATAAATAATCCCAACATGATCACAAGCTTTCTGGCCAGAGGGTGAAGTTACTTTGCAGTCCCACTGTGTCTCCATTTTCTTCTCCATACAAATATATGACATGTCAGCAGTGTCCATGGGACCAGTTGGCATAATGGTTAAGGTCTTCACCTCCCTTGAACAAGATACAAGGTTTGAGCCAATGCCTGTATGGAGTTGGTATGTTCAGTGTCTGTCTCTGTGGGGTTCCTCATACCTTCCTAAACCATGCTGAATGTTCCATCTCAAACTCATCCAAAAATGGAGCTGTGAGCAGCAGCATAGACTCTAGATGCTATCCTGTGGAGGAACAGTTGTAAAGGCCAGCCACTCTGGGCATCTACTGTGGTGTGCAGTGTCATCAGGATAGGAGAACTCATCACTGAATGCACATTGTGACCACTCAATGGTGTAAAAATATGGCTCTAGGTAACTGCTGTCACCAAATAGGTATAGGTATTTGCCTATGATAATGGGTTGAGGACTTATACTAATAGTGGGAGGGTGTATCTGTCATAAAGCCTAGCAGCCTGTGTTAATATGCTACTGGCTGGCTAGTGTCAAGGTGCCCAGATTGGGTTATCTTAGATAGCTCTGTTGAGCAAAAGCTGGATATAAAACCAATCAACCTATGCATCTAGGAGATGGAATGGCAGTGCAGCACCAATTAATCTATGTATCTAGGAGACAAGATGAAAGGGCAGTCTAGTAAAACCCCTTGGCTTGGGATCCAGAGGATAGTATTCTGGAGGAGGACAGGCTAGTAATGGTGTGAGAATTGTGGTGAGGGAGAGGCTTCAGAATTCAGTGAGAAATGTCATTAGAATTAGTGAAAGACTCGTGTAAATCAGACTCCAAGGTGAGTATAGGGCATCATTCATAATCTCTGCCAATGCCCTACAGCAGAGTTGTGATAAGGAGGAAAGAAGAACATTCAGGCAGCTGTTGCTTGACCTACTAAATAAAGCAGGACAATATGAACTGGTGCTGATAATGGATGATGTGAATGCTCATATTGGGACAGACAGAACAAGATAATGAGGACTGCCTGGGCCACGTAGGTGGGCAACAGGAATAAAGAAGGAGAGACCATTCTAGACATCTGTCTGTCAAATGGCTTGATGGTAGTCAACACATGGATCAGCAAGAGAGACTGTCACAACACTATATACAAATGTAGCCAAAATGCAACTTAGGTAGAACTCCTCCTAGTAAGGAAAGGGCAATGGGGTAAAATCAGCAATTGCAAAGTCATCCCCAGTGAAACAGTTGGCTCACTGGTTGCCACAATCAGCTGCAAGCAGAGGACAGAGAAGGCTCTAAGGTCAACAGAGTCCAGGTGGAAGACATGGAAGTTAACTGGAGAAAAAGCAGAACAGTTCAAGAAATTACTCAGGGCTCTAGAACCCCAAGAAGAAGAGGGGGGAATAGGTGAAGTTGAACAAGACTGACAGTGCCTTAAAACAGCATGTGTAAGGAATACATAACAGGTATGTAGCTGAACCAGGTATGGAAATAAAGTACATAAGGAAAGCTGGTGCCAGAATGCAGAATTCCAGGAAGTCATCAAATGAAAGGAGTGCAGGAAAAAGTGGGAGAAAGAAAAGATGGACCAGGCTAGGAAGGAATATTGGTTGACTAACAAAGAGGCTAAGAGAGGAGTTGCAATAGAAAAGGATAAGGAATTAGAGGCACTCTACTAGCTTGTAGAAGTTGACTCGTTAGATCACACACAGACACTATATCAGGTTGTAAAGCAAACACAGAAAGTTAAAGAAGATAGTCAGACACCCTTCATAAGGGATGCCAGCAACAACCTGATCACCAGTCCACAGCATATCAAAGGCAGATGGAAGGAGTACTTGCAGCAGCCTCCGAATGAAGAAAGCTTAATAAAAGCTGTACTGACCCAGAAACAGCATGACAAGAGAAGAGGAAGAGTCCAACACAGAAGATGTAAGAACATCATTAAAGAAAATGAAGTCAGGGAAATCAGCAGGCTCAGATGAAGTCATAGCAGATATGATAAAGTTGTTGGGTGAATTAGGTGTGAAATGGCTCCTCAGGGTACTCATAGCAGTATGGATAGAAGGGTGTGTGACGACTGTTCCCTGGCCCAGCAATCACGGAGCCTCAATCCTCACCACTAACACCAGGGAGGTCGTCTCATAGAAGAGGAAAGGATAACTAATACACACAGTAAAGTACAATTTCCCTTAAGTGCACACAGAGATCACAGCCAGTCTGGGGCTGGCTGCTCCCTTGCTTACCAGATCCCAAATAAGACTCCCCACTGGCACAGCTATAGGGTCCAGGTCTCAGCCTAACTGGGCAAGCTAGGACCTCCAGTACCCTCTCTGTCCAACCAGTGCTTCATGTCCCTGCCAAGTAGCTGATACAACACACACACACACACACACACACACACACACACACACACACACACACACACACACACACACACACACACACACACACACACACACACACACACACACACACACACTTTGAGATAAGTATTTATACAACTTCACAGACACTCCTGAGAAAGGCTGACACAGATTCGCCAGCTGTGCCCCTTTACCTGGACTATACGGTAGTAATTACTGCCACCACTCAGTTAATAATATCAGCTACTAAAAGGCCCTTAAAAGGGTGTCCAATTATTACTGTGCAATATTATTATTATCCAATGGTAATGTGACTATACAGTCTAAGGCTTATCAGAGTGGCCTGTTACAATAAACTCTATATAAATATGCAATGTACTCTAGAGCTTATCTCTACACAAAGCAGCCACAGGTAGAAGGTTTTAAAAATATTTAATAATAAATAATTAAAACACAAGACAAAATTACTACACCACAGAGATATCTAAGAGTTCACAGATCACACAGAAACTTAAAATAATACAGTAAGACAGGTCTGATTTACACAGAAAAATAGGCAGTGCTGGTAAGTTAGATGTCCAAAGTCAAAATGCTGCAGGTCTCTTGTGAGAAATAGAATTTAAACATTACTAACAAACATCTTTGCTGGGTCCCTCCCCAAATTACATCATTTTTGACACTTAGGTTTCCCAGGCAAAAAAATTGCATTATTTAGCAATCTAACACCTGCACAGAACCTTACGACAATAGAAGACATTTCACATGTATATCTTAGCAGAAATCAAAGCAATAAAGCAGATTCCACATCTAAATTCTAGTCATAAACTTTAGCCTTAAAACAATGGGCATGAAATCTTCATCCAGCCATCCTGGGGCCGAATTCTAACATGAAAAGATACAACATGTTTCACTGGGCCAGTAGAGTGCAATGTTGTCACATATTTTGCAGTTCCACATTTCACAGTGTTTTCTTACATTTTAAAACAAAAGCCTGTATTTTACATTTATTTATACAGTTGATAGAATTATATATAAAATTCTATTTGACTAGGCTGGCAGCCTTCGCCCATCTCTCTCCGATCGTCATATCCCCCCCCCGGTAACTCAAGCTAGTTTTTCAAGTACCCCTTGAGAAACATCGCTTGAGAGTGTCAGGTCTATTTGGGTGTACCTCACCTCATTACCTGTCTTGAGACCCCATCTGCATTGGCATTGCTACTCCCACTGCGGTGATGCACTGACATATCATATGCTTGCAACCACAGGCTCCATCTTAGCAACTTGGCATTTTGCTGACTGGCTCTGTTTAACCATGTTAGAGGGTTGTGATCTGTCACCACAATGAATTTTCTTCCTTACGGATAAGGCTTAAGTTTTTGTAGTGCCCACACTATGGCGAGACATTCCTTTTCTACCACTGCATAGCATTCCTCCCTAGGTTGGAGCCTATGACTGAGATAAACCACTGGGTGCTCTTCTCCCTTTGAAGAAATCTGGCTAAGTATAGCCCCCACCCCATAGTTTGAAGCATCCACCTGCACAACAAATTCTTTGCTGTAGTCTAGACTGGCTAACACAGGGAGTCCTTCCAAGGCTTCCTTAAGCTTCTCAAATGCTTGCTCACATGCTGGGGTCCACACTACCTTATCTGGCCTGTTCTTCCTTGTCAGGTCTGTGAGGGGAGCAGCTATGGTACTATAATTGGGAACAAACTTTCTGTAGTACCCTGCTGACCCTAAGAATGCCCTCACCTGGTTTTTGGTAACAGGTGCAGGCCATGCCTGAATAGCTTCCACTTTGGCAGGTTCTGGCCTTATCTTACCACTCCCCACTCTATGTCCTAGGTAGGAGACCTCTGCCATACCCACCCAACTTTTGCTCAGCTTAATAGTCAACCCTGCCCTCTGTAGTCTGCCCAGCACCTCCCTGACATGCTGAAGGTGCTCTTGCCAGGAATGGATGTAGATAACAATATCATCCATGTAAGCAAGGGCAAACCCTCCTGCTCCTGCTAAGGTATGATCTACTAGCCTCTGGAAAGTCGCTAGGGCATTCTTCATCCCAAAGGGCATCTTTGTGAACTCATACAAGCCAAAAGGAGTCACAAAGGCTGACTTCTCTCTAGCACTGGGAGTCAAGGGCACCTGCAAGTAACCCTTGGTAAGATCAATGGTTGTAAGATACTTAGCCCCACCCAGCTGCTCTAGGGCCTCATCTGCCCTAGGCATGGGGTAAGCATCTGACTCTGTGTGACTATTTAATTTCCTGTAATCCACACAAGACCTGGTGCTGCCATCCTTCTTTGGCACCAACACCACTGGTGAGGCCCGGGGACTGTTGGACTCTTGAATCACCCCTAGTGCCAACATCTCCTGCATCTCCTCCCTCAGAGTCTGTTTGACTCTCTCAGGCACCCTATAAGGGGCCTGCCTAATAGGCCTTTAGGGTCCTATATCCACCTGGTGCTGCACTAGGTGGGTGCTCCCTGGTTTCCCGGTGAACATGCCCCTAAACTCCTGCAACACTGCTTGGATTTCTTGAACCTGGGTAAGAGGTAGCTGCTGGGACATTGCTACCTCTTCCACTGAGGTGTCAGCCTGAGCCTCACTGAGGAGATCAGTCCCCAGATCTCCCTCAGACTCCTCCTGCAATCTACTGCAAATGCTCAGCACAAGGGCCTCCCTATCATGGTAAGGTTTCATCATGTTAACATGGTACAATTTGTGCCCCTGACATCTGCCTAGCACTTCCACCATGTAGTTAGCATCACTTATCTTTCTTACCACCTTGTAGGGTCCCTCTCAAGCTGCCTGCAACTTGTTGTGTCTGACAGAAATGAGAACCATCACCTGCTTCCCTACAGTATACTCTCTAGCTCAAGAATTCCTGTCATACCACACCTTTTTCTGTTGTTGGGCTTCTGCCAGGTTCTACTGGGTCAGGCCCATGAGTTCCCTGAGCTTTGTCCTGACGTTCAGAACATATGCCACAACAGACTCCTTGTGAGACTCCCACTCACCTTCCCACTCATCTCAAATTAAATCTAGAGGTCCCCTCACCCTATGCCCATACAGCAACTCAAAGGGTGAAAAACCTGTGGCTTCCTGAGGAACCTCTCTATAAGCAAACAACAGATGGGACAAATATTTGTCCCACTCTCTCTTAAACTGATCTTCAAATGCCCGTAGCATGGACTTGATTGTAGAGTTTAACCTCTCAACAAGACCATTAATCTGGGGATGGTAAGGGGTGGTCTTCATGTGCTTCATCCCACAGGACTTTCACAGACAAGCCAGCAGGTCTGACATAAAATTGGCACCTCTGTCAGACAGTATTTCCTTTGGGAAACCTACCCTGCTGAAAATCTCTACCAAAGCATTTGCCACCTTCTCTGCCTCAATGGAGGAGAAAGCCACTGCCTCAGGGTATCGTGTAGCATAATCTACAATCACTAGGGTATGCTTTTTCCCTGTGGAACTTGGGATACTCAGAGGACCCACAATATCCATAGCTACTCTCCGAAATGGCTCCTTAATCACAGGCAAAGGCATCAAAGGAGCTCTCACCTTGTCTCCTGCCTTGTCTACCTTTTGGCACTGCTCTCAGGTCCTGCAGTACCCTGTTACATCTCTGGAAATTCCAGGCCAATAAAAGTTTTGCATAATACACCTCTTTGTATGTTTTATGCCCATATGACCTGCAAAGGAAATATCATGGGCTATAGCTAGAAGCGCCAGATGGTAAGCTCTAGGCACTAGCAACTGCTGTACTCTCTCACCTTCTAGCCCTCCCTCAGGGGTCCACTCTCTGTACATTAACCCTCTGTTCCAGTATACAGATTCCCCCTTCCGTTGAGAATCAGGTGCCTCCCTAGCTACCTGCCTCAGGCCTTGCAATGTAGGGTCTGAGAGCTGAGCCTGTCTCAAGTCTCTCCTTGTAACCCTTCCCAGCTCCCCTTCCACAGGAAGTCTGGCTTCCTCTGACAGCGGTGCCTCACTGTCAGCCTGGGTACTACTACTCACCTCTACCTTTGCAGTTACCCTGTTCAAGGGAACATCAGTACCCATAAGCAGCTGTGGCCCACATTCAGTCTCACTGCTACAGCGTAGCTCACTCCCTGAAGTAGCCACCTCAGCAGTCCTGGCTGCAAGTATGCAGTCTGACTGGGTCTCCCCCAGGCTACCAGACCCACATGCTTGTCTCCAAGCCTCACTGCATGTAACTGCATAAGTACATAGTACTGCCTCATCCAAATCCTTCCCTCTCAGGACATCTGCAGGATGGTAGTTCCATACCCCTGTTGTCTCAAGGCAACCTACTATTGGCATTTTGTCTTTCCCACTTACTGGCTCTTTCACCTTTTGTTCCCCACCTTGCCTCCGTGGACATCTATATGCCGCATGGCCCCACTGGTTGCATTCAAAACATTTAACCCCAGCTCCTGGACATGTACCTGGACTAGTGATTTCCCCTGCTACTGGAGGATTCTGTTGGGGCAGTCTGTGCTGCCCACCATGGGTTCCTTTAGTCCCATGAGCAGTACTAGTTGTCCCTTTCCTGTGCAGGGATGCCCTGCTTGCTAAGTATAGATCTCCCTTCTTCCCCAACTCCTCTGAAGTAACACACTGTCTATCAGCTAACCAGATCCTCATGTCCTCAGGCAAAGTGCTAAGGGCTTGTTCCCTTACCAAAAGGTCTGCAAGCCCTTCAAAACTAGTGACCTGACATCCACTCACCCTGCTATGAAAATAAGTGCTCAGTTCAACAACATATTCACATACATTTTCATCTGCCTTGCGTGTATGCTCACAAAACTTTTTCCTATACATTTCAGGTGTTAGCTTAAAGCATTCTAATAAATGTCTTTTTACAGCAGTGTAATCAAAACAGTCAGTGTCATGCATTTTTGCTAAAGAAGTTACAGCTTTACCATGGAGTAAGGGTTTCAGGAACCGTACCCAGAACCTTTGGTCAACTTCATACTGTTTACATACCCACTCAAACATATGAATGAAGCTATCAAAATTATCCCCCTCTTTAAACTGTGGAAGAAATTTACTGACATTTTGTGCTTCTGGGTCCAGTTACTCCCTTCCCCATTATCTCCACGACTCTGGCGAAGAGTCAGCATTTCCCTCTCATGCTTTCTCTGCCATTCATTTTCCTCAGCTTGTAGACTCCTCATTTTCTTGGCTGCTTTCAGTTCCATATGCCTGGCCTCCAACTCAAGTCTCTTTAGCTCCAGCTGGATTTTTAAGTCCACTGCAGAAAGGTTGAGCTGTCCATTCTCCAAGGATATGGTATCTCCACTGTCAGTCTGATTGACCTCCAGGCTGCTGTTTTCTGATGCAGCTGTAACCAAGGCTGCAATCAAGTCTGCTTTAGTCAGGTTTCTGTGCACCAGTCCCCTAGCCTGGCACATCTCCACCAGCTGGCTCCTTGTCAGCTTTCCATACACTTCGGCTGACATGCTGCCTGCTCACCCTGACTAACACTAAGATACATAAGAAATAAAACAATTGTGATCTGAACTCTGCTGTTTTAGAGTACAAAACACTTTTAGAGATCACTGTACATAAGCTACAGGAATTCGCTCTACCCCACACCACTACAAGCCAATTAGTATGTGAAGTAGATCCCACCACTGCCAAACCCCTGTGACGACCGTGCCCTGGCCCGGCAATCAAGGAGCCTCAATCCTCACCACTAACACCAGGGAGGTCGTCTCATAGAAGAGGAAAGGATAACTAATACACACAGTAAAGTACAATTTCCCTTAAGTGCACACAGAGATCACAGGCAGTCTGGGGCTGGCTGCTCCCTTGCTCACCAGATCCCCAATAAGACTCCCCACTGGCACAGCTATAGGGTCCAGCTCTCAGCCTAACTGGGCAAGCTAGGACCTCCAGGACCCTCTCTGTCCAACCAGTGCTTCGTGTCCCTGCCAAGTAGCTGACACAACACACACACACTTTGAGGTAAGTATTTATACAACTTCACAGACACTCCTGAGAAAGGCTGACACAGATTCTCCAGCTGTGCCCCTTTACCAGGACTATACAGTAGTAATTACTGCCACCACCCAGTTAATAATATCAGCTACTAAAAGGCCCTTAAAAGGGTGTCCAATTATTACTGTGCAATATTATTATCCCATGGTAATGTGACTGTACAGTCTAAGGCTTATCAGAGTGGCCTATTACAATAAACTCAATATAAATATGCAATGTACTCTAGAGCTTATCTCTACACAAAGCAGCCACAGGTAGAAGGTTTTAAGAATATGTAATAATAAATAATTAAAACACAAGACAAAATTACTACATCACAGAGATATCAAAGAGTTCACAGATCACGCAGAAACTTAAAATAATACAGTAGGACAGGTCTGATTTACACAGAAAAATACTTAATCTAACTTTCTAATCTTTAATCTTAGAGAAAACACAGTGCTGCAATCCTACTTACATACATAAAGAGCATAGGCAGTGCTGGTAAGTTTGATGTCCAAAGTCAAAATGCTGCAGGTCTCATGTGAAAAATAGAATTTAAACATTACTAACAAACATGTTTACAGGGTCCCTCCCCAAATTACATTATTTTTGACACTTAGGTTTTCCCAGGCAAACAAATTGCATTATTTAGCAATCTAACACCTGCACAGAAACGTACAACAATAGAAGACATTTCACATGTATATGCTAGCAGAAACCAAAGCAATAAAGCACATTCTACATCTAACTTTTAGTCATAAACTTTAGCCTTAAAACAATGGGCATAAAATCTTCACCCAGCTGCCCTGGGGCAGAATTCTAACATGAAAGGATACAACATGCTTCACTGGGCCAGTAGAGTGCAATGTTGTCACATATTTTGCAGTTCCACCTTTCACAGTGTTTTCTTACATTTTAAAACACAAGCCTGTATTTTACATTTATTTATAGAGTTGATAGAATTATATATCAAATTCTATTTGACTAGGCTGGCAGCCTTCGCCCCATCTCTCCCCAGTCATCACAGGGTATATCACAGATGATTGGAGAATAAACATACTAGTACCAGTGCTTAAGAATAAAAGGTATAGAACACTTCCAAGATGGCTACACATTGAGTAACAGCTTAATTCTGATTCTCTCAGTGTGAAAACAGAAACTTAACAGTGAAAGCCCATGCACCTGGATTTCTGAGTAAATTTTAGTAACTAACTAGTAAGTGTACTGCCTGGATTCCAGGGAAAAAATAAATACACAAGACCTGAAGGAAGAAGTTGATGATAAAACACTGACTTGGAAAAGACAGTATAAAGCAATTGCATATAGACCTGATTAAAATAAATGAAACAATGATGGAGTATATCAACTCAAACAATAAAAGTCTGGAAAAATAGAAGAAGCTTTAAACAGATACTCAGATGAGATGATAAAACTGAAAAACTCAGAAGTCACAATGAGAAAGGCTGGCTGAATATGAGACTGCACAAGAAGAGATGTTTAAAAAAATAATATAATTGGAGGACTGAGCACATAGAGAAAACCTAAGATTTTCTTGTATACCTGAGAAGCTGGAAGGAACAGACTGTATTAATTTCACGGGTATTCCACAACAATAATTAATTGAAAGGGCATATTGTGTGTATGCTCCAAACCTGGCTATGAGAAAAAACCTTGACTTTTAATAGTAAAATTGCAATATTACCAGCAGAAGGAGTTGATTCTGACAAAACTGTGGCAGAAGATAAAGTACTAAAAGTGGGAGACAGTAGAGTGTTTGTGGAGAATGACTACTCGTACAACAGGCAGAAGAGGAATACATGTATTCTATTATATAGGGCATGTCGAGAAGCAGGTATGAGATTCAAACTGCTGTACCCAGCTCTCTCTAAAATATTTTCCCTGGAGGAGCAAAAGCATTTTTTGATGATGTACATGCTAAGGAAGAAATACAAAAGTTTGTCCAACAAAAAGTGAGCTGTGAAACAGAAGGATATTTTGCTTCTTGTTATTCTGGTAATAAAGCCCACAGAAAGACTGTGCCAGTGAAATCTTTCCCAGTGTTTCAATGGAAAATGTTTGAGAGAGGGAACAAAGCACAGAAGAACTGAAAGTGCACTGGAGATGAATCAGAGTGAGGGTTTGTGAGATGGGGATGAACAGGAATAGAACAAGAAAATCTGGAAATAATGGACTTTCTTGGACTTTGTTAAATTTGTAGGGATCTCTAAAATATATGTCCTACTTCATGTCATTTATGTTTGGAAACTAAAATCAATAACTTGGAAAACGAGAAATGTGGGATTACAGAGCAATAATTATATTTGTAAAACAGGACAGAACAAGAAAATCTGGAAATATCGGATTTTTTTAGTCTTCGTTAAACTTGTATGGGACTCTAAGGCATATGTCCTACTTCATGTCATTAATGTTTGGAAAAATACCCAGGAGAGGGGAAGAGGAGGGAGAGAGTTAATTGCAAGTAAAATCATTTTTTTTCTTACAGTTTTGCTTAGGTGGTGCATGATTTTCTCTGCATGTTATAAAGTATTTTTTTTTATTTATTTTAAGTGTAATGGGGATATTAATGTAAATAGGTGCTTTGTTTTATTATTTTTTGTTTCTTTCTCTCTTCTTCTCTCTTTCCCCTTACTCAGTTTTAAGAAATGCAGGTACTGCATTGTAAAAAAAGGGATCTGGTTAAAAGCGCACAACAAAAGCAAAATTAGTGTGCTTTTTCTCATTCTTGCATAGAGAATGACTGGGTTAAGGCCATAGCATTATATAGTAACTAAGTTGTAACAGAAAGCAAGTAAATGAAAAAGAATATTGAATACTATAAGGTCTTTTTTCAGTATAGCAATCTTGTATCTGGTTCTTGTGTCACTAGCAGACAATCTGATAAAGAGAAATGGCTTGGAGAAAATGTTTTCTGAAAGCATTCAAGTGTTATCCCATCGGGGAGAGCTATAAAGATAAGGCAAAACCATACAGCACTTAATAGAATCACAGA
Organism: Protopterus annectens; assembly: GCF_019279795.1. Taxonomy (NCBI): domain Eukaryota; kingdom Metazoa; phylum Chordata; order Ceratodontiformes; family Protopteridae; genus Protopterus; species Protopterus annectens. Next base: position 871,566,512 of record NC_056735.1, read on the forward strand.
CTCTACCATGCGTCTTAGCATGGATAAGCTTTCTTTCTGTTTAGCTCAAGTCTGTGTGTGTGGCAATTAGTATGGAGCTTTTGTTCCTATTAAAGGGTAAAACTTCAATATTTGATGATGTACATAGTTTTCTGTGTTATTGTTAAGTTACTAGCTTTTGGGGGGGTATTGGTTTTGTGTGTGTGTGTGTGCGTGTGTGTGTGTGTGTGTGTGTGTGTTTATTTGAGGGTTTTCAATAAAACAAAAAGTTCTACAAGATGTGACAGGCTGAAATGGAGATGACAAGAAACAATTGCATAAAAGATTAACCTATCAAACAGTGCATTCATGTAGTACAAAGCTGGAAATCGACATTTAACAAAAAAGCTGTTATACATAAAATGTGGGAATAATGATCCCTCATGAATATGATTATTTCTATAATGTCTTTAAATATTAATGGTCTCACAGGTAAAGACAAAAAAAGAAAGAGTAGTGAACTATATTAAAAATGTAGAGTGCAAATAGTTATGCTACAGGAAACACACTTGGAAAGAATTGAAGATGTGAACTTGATAAAGAAAGGTTTTATGGATGGTTATTCAGTAGAATACCTGGGGCAAAGGAAGAGAGGAGTCTTCTTCTTCTTTCGGCTTTTCCCGGTTAGGGGTCACCACAGCAGATCACCTGTCCGCTCATGATTGGCAGTGGAGTTTTACAGTGTCGAGTTGCCAGCCCGGCGCCCAACCTTCCACAGAAGTAACACACATGCACACACTCACACCTAGGGCCAATTTAGAGTGTCCAATCCACCTACAGCATGTCTTTGGGATGTGGGAGTAAACCGGAACACCCAGAGGAAACCCACGCGACCACAGGGAGGACATGCAGACTCCGCACAGAAGGCATCCCAGCCGAGGATCGAACCGGAGAACCGCTTGCTATGAGGTGGCAATGCTAACTGCTGCACCACCACGGTCACCCTAAAGGACAAGAGGAGTACTTATCTTAATTGCAAGAGGAGCTCCAATAGTAATAGAAGAGGAAAAAAAGACAATAATGGTAAAGTTGTACTACTGGCAAAAGAGGAGGATTATATTGGCATGTATTTATACTCCACTGAAAACTGCTATAATGGAGCTAAAGAAAATTATGGGAAAATAATCAGCTCTTAGCAAGGAATATTACTTATAGGTGGGGACTGGAATTTGATTTGCAACAGTGAAGATGTGTCTGTGGGCCCAGAAATGGAAATATAACAAGGGGGTAGATTTTTAAAAAAATTTATGAAAATTTTTGGCATGGAAGATGTGAATTCAGTACTAGGAATTCGGAGTGAATTTACATATTATTCCACAAGATACAAAAACTGGGTTAGGCTAGACAGAATTTACATTTCACAAGAACATGTGCATTTAATTGAAAGTCTTGATACGCATTGAATAACTATTTCAGATCATGCACCAATAATGACTAAAGTAAAAACAAAGGGTAATGAAATAAAAATGAGACACTGGGACTTTCCCTCCTATCTGTTGAGAAGAGAGGAATTTAAGGAATGGGTAGTGGAAATTATTCCGGAGCTATTAGGGAAGATTGAAACTTCAGAGCAAATTACATAGGAAAAAATGGGAAATGTGGGATCAGTACATGCAGAGGAGAAACGAGGTTTAAAAGAAGGCAGGATTTGAATGAGCTATGTAATGGCTGACTAACAATTACTGGATATGCTAAAAGTGATGTATAATGTTTGCAGCTATAGTTGTGTTGGCACAGTTTGGAATGTATAATGTTTGCAACTGAGACTGTGTCGTTATGGTTTATTTTAATTTATATAAATGTAACATGGCCTATGTCATACATGATAATTTAATAAAGATGTTTCTTGTTTAAAAAAAAAAAAAAAAAAAAAGAACAAAGGGCACATTCACAACTGTGGGCAGTACAGAGATGTAAAACTCCTGTCACACTGCATGAATGTCCTGGAGAGGGTGATTGATAAAGAAATAGGCAGAATAGTAGAAAGTAAGATGGGAGATGAGCAGTTCGGACTCAGATCAGGATGCAGCACAAATGACTCAAAGTTTTTGCTTTGAGGTAGATACATGAGGAGATGCTACAAATGAGTAAAGAGTCCAACTGGGCATTCCTAGACTTGGAGAAAGCATGTGATAGTGTTCCAAGAAAGCTGATTTGGGCAGTCCTGTGGTGGTTTGAAGTCCCACAAACATTGGTAGAATTAGTGCAGGCTATGTATAAGGACCTAATGACTAAAGTACAAACAGTGTTCGGTCTCACAGAGGGGTTCCCAGTGGAAGTGGGTGTGCATCAGGGTTCAACTCTGAGCCTACTGCTGTTCATTCTGGTGATGGACTGCATTAGCAAATAGGTCGGAGGGGACAAATCAACACAGTTGCTGTATGTATACAATATGGCATTACAGGCAGACTCTGAGAAGCAACTTTAGCAAAGGATAGAGGGATGGAATGCAAAAGTGAAGGCATATGGGATGAAACTGAGTACAGATAAGACAGTTGTAATTGCAGCAAATGTGGAACATCAGAAGAAGATGATAACTGAGATAGAATGGAAAGCACTGGAGCAGGTTAACAGTTTCAAGTATCTGGAAGGGCTAGTTGAAGAGAAGGGAAGCCTGAATGAAGAGATCAAAGCTAGAATCAGATGGGCTGCAGAAAGCAGTATTAGAGGTATTGTATAATAGAAGAATGCCAAAGAAGTCAAAAATAAGGTGTACAAAACAGTGGCGTGACCAGTACTACTGTATAATATGGAAACCTGAGCAGTAAAGGCAGAGCAGTTGAGGAAGATAGAGGTGATGGACATGCAGTGCTTGAGATGGGTGGTAAGATGTACCCTGTGGGACAGATGAAGAAATCAGGACATAAGAACAGTAGCCAAAGTAGTTCCAATTGCAGAAAACATCAAAGAAAACAGATTATGGTGGTTCAGGCACATGTGCAGAAAATCAGAAGACAATCTGGTGAAGGAGATTTGGGACAGAGAAGAAGAAGGCACAAGGTAACAAGGGTGTTCAGCAAAGAGGTGGATGGATTGTGTGAGAGAAGACCTGAGACAGTCTGGCATGGGTGTTGAAGAAGGAAGGATAGCGGCACTCAATAGACAGAGATGGTGACAGTTGACACAACACCACAACTCCATGTAGAAAATAGGAAAAAGGGTTTATGATGATGGTGATATATCAGCAGTGTTGCTAATGGCTAGCATTATGAAAAATTTGTCATACTCTTTGATATTCTTTTCCGCATTGAACTTTAGTATTACATGGAGCTGAAATCTGGATCTTCTGCATCCATCTGCATATCAGTGAATGCAGAAGAATCATGTGTCCAGTGTTCATAAGCTGGTAATGCTGATCCATTTATAGGTATCAAACTGCTTCCTGTGGATGTGTGAGGATGCCAGAAAAAAAATCAGTATTTCATTGAGTAAGAAGCAGCTGTCCAACATACCTTAAAATGCACAATGGTCTCAGGTAATAAATTCTACGGCTTTGCCACCCACTTTCAGAAGAAGCCTTTTCTTAAGTCCAGCTTAAAAGTCTACACTCCAGCTATCATCCATGGTCCCATTCATATTCTGTCCATCCTTTATAATTTCAACCCTCTCATTTGTTCCTGTACTGTGTGATTTTATGATCATAGGTGATTATAGCAATAACTGATGAGATGGGTGTGCTATATGAAGATTTACCCCCAGCTGACGTGGTTGATTACACAAAGCCAACTATGAGTAAATCTTCAATTTACCACAACGCAGAGTTAGTTATTGTTATTATACAATGACATTATTTAAGAAAGAATTACTTAATTTCCTTAAATAATGTCTTTGTATAATGGAGCAGTGGTGTTCTTCCATATTGTTTCCTGATTGTGCTCTTTGATGATGTACTGCTCATGAGTATGGGACTTGCATTCCCAGAGCTTACGCAGTACATCACTGGTTTAGCAAGCAAGCAATGGAGGAAGGATGATCTTCACTGCTATTTGTTTTTTGAAAGAAAAAAAGTGTAACTTCCTGACAGTTTAGAGGTAAGAGAGAGGCAGGAAAATACAAGGCAAATCAGGTGTGTTTTATATTGCAGAACATACTTGATTTTCTGTTGTGTCGTACATACCTCTCTATCTTTTATTTATTATTATAAGGAATGAAGTCAGTAAATAATAACAATCATTTCAGTTTCAGAGTTTCTTTCATTCAGACTAGTGTGTGTCTAGCACATAATAATAGAAAAAAGAAAAGTCTGATCGTTCAATGATACTTAGCAGATGGACTTTTAGCATTGGTATATTCTCGATTTACAATGGGCACACTGGCTGGGATGACCAATCAATGTGCTCCTTTTGAAATGTTATATTAAAAAACAAGCACATTGATTTGTCAACCCAACCAGCGTGACCCAAATCGAGTATATGCCAATGAAAAAAAGTCTGGTCACCCGGACTTTCCTGTATTAATATATGCTATGATTTTTGAGTTTTCTTGAGCTAAGATGAAAAAAAGAAAACACTAGAAAAAGAAGCCCTGTTCACATATATTTTGTATGTAATTCTAAACCTGGCAACAGTTTATCTACAAAAACACAGGGGTCTCTGTACCCAAGCAGTTGATCAGGAACCAGAACATTTCTAACACTTTTTTTTAATTCAAAATACATGACTTCCTCTCAGGCAGCGTGCATATAAAAAAATACAACAAAAGGTATGACATTTGCAGTGCAGACAAATTACAGGTATAACAGAGACAGGAAAGCAATACAAGGAAAATCAGGTATGTTTCTTTAGTTTTGTATAACGTACTTGATTTTCCTTGTATTTGTTCCCTGTCTCTCTTGTACCTCTAAACTATCCAGATTGCAAACTTTTTTCTTTAAAAAAAAAAAAAAAAAAAAAAAAAAAAACTAGAGAAGCAATGGAGATCTCCCTTTCTCCTTTGCTTTCTTGCCATCCAGTCATCTAGGTTATATTGGAAGAGGGTTAGGGAGCTACTTTGCTTAATATGAAGGGGTAGTTCTTTGGAAAAGGTATTTTTTTCCACCCAGAAGGTTCTGTTTATATTATTGTAGAAGCTTAAGTCTCTTATACAAGTGTTTGTGGTGTTATTTATTTTGCAAACTTGTAAGAGGTTATACAGGTCAGGGTTGTTTGTGCCTTTGTAGGTTAGGCAGCTGTCACTCTGAATAGGTCTATGTAACACAATGAAGAGAGAACTTTTAGATATTTTCTTCAGAGGATATGGAACTGCAGCCCTTGGTTTTCTTATTGTATAAACATTGAAGTCTTTCAAGTTATGTCACTGAATAAGTATATGCCAAAATGAGCTTTATATTCTATTATGGGCCTAAAAAGTGAGTAACAGAGAAGGATGATGACATCCTTGGACTGGGAAGTTGTATCTTTCGCAATCTGCTAAGCTAGGTGGAAGGATTTTCCTAATGACTGTAGATACATGGTGGTTGAAAGAGACTTCACTGTTTACAAAAGTGCCCAGCTCCTTAATAACTGTGCCAGTTTTGATGGAAGTGACATTTATGTGGTAGGTGCATATGTGTGCTTATGTTTTCCAAAGTACATGATCTATACAGTCTTTTATTTCTCTTCTTCTGCTCTGTTTTCTAAAGCATATCTGCCCAAATCTAGCCTATCCTCTCTGTGCGCTTCACCATTTTGGTTACCTGCAAATTATATTTTCATGATATCCCTTTGTCTACATGGCGTACAGAACTGAGCACAGTACAGCAAATGTGGTCTTGCTAGTATCTTGTACAGCAGAAGGATGACCTTGGCATCTCTGGAATGCACTCTACCTGCTCTGCATCACCATATCATATTGACCTTTTTCAGTATATTTTCATATTGCTCTGTATTTTCCAAAGTAAAGGCAATTTTTACTCTATAATCTTTTTTTTCTGTTTGTCCTGCTTATATTTAACTAACAAGACTGCATTTTTTCTATATGTACATTCCCCCAAACTGCATAACCTACATAACCTTGCATTTGATTACATTAAATTGTGGGTGTTAGTTATCTGCCAACAATGGCAGCTAGAACAGTTCTTCTTCCAATTCATTCTTTGTGTCACTGGCGTACAAGATATATGCTCTTTAAAGTTATTCTGAAATCTGACACAGATAGAATAGACAAGATTCATCCCAGCACTAAGCAATGTGCACTATACTGCTAACCAACATTTTTCCTGACAGTTTCCTCTCTGACAACTGATCAAAGTTTTTGATCACACATCCAGTTTTCAGTTCATGCCACCTTTTTCAGATTCATTCCTTAATTTTCTATTTTCCTTTCAGCTTTTTCTGCTGCACAGTGTAAAATACCCTGTTGTAGTCCTGATACACCACAGGTACACCCTTTCTCACCTCAATGGCAGCAGTAACCTAGTCATAAAAAACAGATGAATTTGGATTGACAGCAAGTCTGCTACATGAAGTCAGGTAACATACCATCATCCAGAGGATTAGTGCTCATTGCAGAAATATTGTCCCCTCTCAGATTATCCTATCTTTTTGATTGTATTAATTTAAACAGATAGGCCCTAAGGACACGTGTCCCTTTTTAGTTGTGACCTGGGAGCGTTGTTTGGTTAGGTGACTTATCTAGAGTCACATAGTAAGTAAGTGGAGGTGGAAGAATTCAAGCATTGCCCATCTGATTAAAGGAAACAGCTCACTGACGACTAAAAAAATGTAGTCATCTGTGCTAACTGCCGGACTTCCAGTCTCACCTCCCTGCTCCTCCCTTATTTTATGTTCAGTCACTCTTTTTTGTCTTTCCTCTGTTTGCTTCCTGTTGCTCCTTTTTGTATCACTGAACTGTAAAGACTGCAGCAATTTTTAACCAAAGCAATGAAAGGCCTTAAGTCCTTCCACTATAATTCTCCTTGTACTCATTTGCCTACTAGCTGCTCCAAAGTCGCTTTTTGAGCCACAAAAGACCCAGTCCTATGTAACCTTTTTTTTTTTTTTTTTTTTTTTTTTGCTAAGCCAGTAGACCTACAAACACCTATTCTAGGGACTTAACTTTACACCACAAAATACACAGAACTCTCTGGAGGGATAGGTTCCTAACTCAACATATTTCCCACCTATAGAATACAGTGCAATGTATCCTATTTCTTTGCATGTTTGTCACACTTAAATGTTTCAGATCATCAAACAAATTTAAATATTAGACAAAGATAACCTAAGTAAACACAAAATGCCATTTTAAGTGATGATTTTACTTATTAAGGAAAAAAAATATCCAACCATACATGGTCCTATGTGAAAAAGTAATTGCCCCCCCTTGTTAAATCATGAAGTAACTGTGGTTAATCACATTTTTGGGAAAGCGGAGTTCAATTTCACTAGCCACACCCAGGCCTGATTACTCCCAGACCTGTTGAATCAAGAGATCACTTAAATAGAACCTGTCAGACAAAGTGAAGTAGGCCAAAAGATCCCAAAAAGGAAGACATCATGCCATGATCTAAAGAAATTGCGGAACAGATGAGAAACAAAGTAATTGACATATATCAGTCTGAAAAAGGTTACAAAGCCATTTCTAAAGCTTTGGGACTCCAGCAAACCATGGTGAGAGCCATTATGCACAAATGGAAAAAACATGGGACAATGGCGAACCTTCCCAGGAGTGGCTGGCTTACAAAAATTACCCCAAGAGTGCAGCGATGACTCATCCAAGAGGTCACAAAAGAACCCAGAACAACATCTAGAGAACTGCAGGCCTCACTTGCCTCAGTTAAGGTCAATGTTCATGACTCGACCATAAGAAAGACACTGGGCAAAAATGGCATGCATGGCAGAGTTCCAAGGCAAAAACTACTGCTGACCAAAAAGAACATAAAGGCTCATCTCACTTTTGCCAAAAAACATATTGATGATCCCCAAGACTTTTGGGAAAATATTCTGTGGACTGCCAAAACAAAAGTTGAACATTTTGGGAGGTGTGCATCCCGTTACATCTGGCATAAAAGTAACACAGCATTTCAGAAAAAGAATATCATGCCAACAGTCAAACATGGTGGTGGTGGTGTGATAGTTTGGGGCTGCTTTGCTGCTTCTGGACCTGGACAACTTGCTGTGATTAATGGAACCATGAATTCTGCTCTCTACCAAAAAAATCCTGAAGGAGAATGTCTGGCTGTCAATTCATGACCTCAAGCTGAAGCGCACTTGGGTTCTGCAGCAGGACAATGATCCAAAACACACCAGCAAGTCCACCTCTAAATGGCTAAAAAAACAAACAAAAAAAAAGGTTTTTGAGTGGCCTAGTCAAAGTCTGGACTTCGCTTGATTGCAGTTGTTGCTCATAAGGGTGGCACAACCAGTTATTAGATTTAGGGGGCAATTACTTTTTCACATAGGGCCATGAACGTTTGGATAGTTTATTTTCCTTAATAAATAAGTTCAACACTTAAAAACTGCATTATGTGTTTACTTGGGTTATTTTTGTCTAAAATTTGTTTGATGATCTGACACATTTAAGTGTGACAAACATGCAAAAAAATAAGAAATCAGGAAGGAGACAAATACTTTTCCATTGCGCTGTAAGTTACTACTACAGGTCAAGCAAACTACTACTTTGTGCTCCTTTATTGCTAGGCTTGATGATTATTATTGGATGGGAAGACATAAATTCCCACCAGGGGTAAGAATATGGCCTTGCTTGATTTGGGAGGTGATCAGTTTTAAGTACTTATAAAGGGTGGCAAGTAGTTTTAAGTGTGTGTTTTTAAAGTTGTGTCATGCTAGGCCTTTTATGATCACTGTGATCCCTTGCCTAGTATAGTTCATATGCTCCCATGTTCCTATTCCCCCAGGTCCCTAGATTAAATCTCTGTAACATGTAATCCATTTAGGATAAGGATCCTATAATGATTCCTTGGGGCATTGCTTATGTAAGTGTCACAATAAGCATGATTTAGGCCTCATAGTTCAATGCAATTATCTCCTTTTAGGTTCATAGGTTAGTACTAGGCTTATTGCCCTTGTGGGCCATTTTAAGCCTAGCCAGTTACCCCACGTGAGAATCAAACCCTGCACCTTGTGTTTGCTAGGTAAACACCTTAACCATTATGCCATCCTCCCTTTTTTTCAAATAGAACTTTATTGCTTGAATTCTAATACTGTAACAACAAATACAAAGACTAAAAGCAAGTGAAGCATATGTTTCTGATACTAACATTAATGAATGACAGTCACATGTTCAGTGACTCTAATAGTATTAGTAAAAGGTCACTGCTAAGTGAAGCAAATTGTGAAGGGGAGGAATGAGAATTAAAGTTTTTTTACCAGATTTTTAAATGCCCTTATCTGATGGTGTTTTTACACTTTGATATTTTATAGGTTCTCAGCAGGGAGTGCATAATGGTAGAACCAAAAAACAATCACATTGCATTTTCCGGATGAGAAGTACAGTCATTTGGATACCCAGTGGACATCATTTTTTGTTGGGAAGATGGCATAATGGTTAAGGCCTTTACCTTATAGGCACAAGGTGCAGGGTTTGATACTCATATGGGATAACTGGCTAGGCTTAATATGGCCCACAAGAGTAGTTAGCTTAGTACTCATCTATGAATCTATAAATACTTAGGAGCTGGAATCTTCCCTGATGGGACCACCAGAAATTACACAACTCTGTTACTTTGAGACAGGCCAAGATCATATGGAAACATATGGCATAACATTCTGGATAGTGCCATCAGCTAGTAGAGGACTGCTGCAATACTTTAATTACTCATTCAGCTGATGCAGCTTGTCAGTGTTAACATTGTTTGAAAATGCCAAGTGCAGAAATTTCTACCAACATTCCAACCATTTCCTGAACCCTGTCAAGATGTACTGTATGTCCCTTGGTTCACAGACAAATATTAGGCAATCAATCTGCAGACTATTACATGCTTAGCCAATAACCATATAGTGACCATAGGTGAGAAGTAAACTCTGTACCTTGTGTCTGGGAGGTAAACAACTTAACCATTATGCTAACCCCAAACCCAGATGATGTTTTTACCCAGAATATAACTGCAATTACACTGCAAGAGCAGATCTTTACTTTTCAGGATTCAAATTATTCAAAGTAAATAAGAATTTTCTGAGGAAAGAACTATTTCAGCACAATAAGGAGTGTTACAGCAGGTGCACAAACTCAACATTTTATGTCACAGCTGAGTAATTTGTTCATGTATATCCTTCCTGCTTTAGATAATTAAACAAGCACCATTGACAGGTGAATCATATTTCTGTTTCAAGCTGTGAATCTATTCTGATATTTTGGAGCCAGAAATGACTAAGTGCATCCAGTAGCTATTCCATGCTGTGGTTCAGCTGCTTCAAAAGAGGCTTTCCATTTGATGTGGGGATTGTTCCAATTTTGGTCAGTTAAGAAAAGTGCAAGATTAAACTACAGCTGTATGTCGCTCTTGGACCAATTTTTTTTCTTTTTCTATTTTTTAGCTTTTTTTCTATATCAGTCCTGATGAAGTTTCCAAAAGGGAAGTACCCAGATTTAACTTGAGAATTATATTACTTCTTATTCCATTTGCCACTGAAGGGGGTTAAAATTATGAATGAATATGAGGTAACCCAGGACTGTATAATATGTATGCAGACATATCAAAAGCACTGAAGCCTCCTTAATTTCATGAAAAGAAGAATGTTCTATGGCTCATTACAGGTGTTTATTCCCACAACAAATTATGCTTTTAGAGATTTAGTGACCCATTCTGAAAATGGTTTTGGTAAAAAGTAATATGATAGGCACAAGAGGCTAGGTAAAACTATATTTTTAAATACAGGTGTTTTACTATCAAATAACACTAGATGTTTCCATCTAAAAAAAAAAATCTGCAATCTCCCATAAGAGAAACATGATGCTGTATTATTTAGGTTAGTGACCTTGGGGTACCTTCCTAATGCATCAGTACTTTGTTCCATCCAGAATCCATATGATTCCTTATTCCATAGATCAAGGAGCTTTGACTTCCATTTTTAGAATACTATAACTAATTCTGAGCCAAACATAGGAGGCACATGCCTTAGGATTTATTTCATTTGGGATAGGGGGTAATTAGTCATAGGAAAGAGGTTGATTTTGAAGCAACAAGGGCTTGTCAAGATGCCAGTGGTAACAATGACACCAAGGATGCCTTGAGCCAAGGAATTGATTACTGTTAAGAGTGTCATGGACAATGGAAAACCATGATGACTGCTATTTAGCAATGGGAGTGGGGACAGTCTTGTTAACTTCATTGTAACTAAGGTTGCATATGTGGATTTTTTCCCCAATAACCTGAAAGCTGTTAAGCATGATGTTAAAAAGCTCTAGTCTAAATTATCAAAGATTTTCTCAGTAACAAGTAAGACTGCAAACAAAGTGCAGTGCATCATCTTAGCTTGAGAGAGAGGTTGCAACATTTTATTTATTTATTTAGATTTTTTTAATGGGTGGTGCATTTTTCACAGATAACCAAATTCTGGCACTACCCAGGTGGGGTGAGTACATCATAGTAGTAGTGGAGAGTACAGATGGCTGTTTTTATATATATATATATATATATATATATATATATATATATATATATATATATATATATATATACCTATACGTATATACATAAGTTGTCCTGCACGAGTTACTGCAGTACATATTTATATATATATATATATATAGAGAGAGAGAGAGAGAGAAAGAGAGAGAGAGAAATCCTCTTTGTGATTGATGTACCTGTTAGTCGACTGCATAGCAAAGAAACTTGGATGATGAATAGGTGCAACAAATTCTGTAGAGCTGTTGAATGTATTCATGTAAGAGCATGGATTTTGGAGTTTCAGTACTTCCCCACAGTCGTGTGATCTTGAAGTTATTTATTTATTTCATTTTTTTTTATTATTTTTTTTTATTTTTACATTTGTTAACCGGGTTATTACATCTGGGTTCTGAGGAGCCCTTTTTCAGCAGAGACCCAAGTAGGAAAGCTCGAAGAGTAACAAATAACAAATACATATAGAAATGTACAAAAGGAATATGATACAAATAACAGTTTATACAGCAAATTACAAAATACATGCAGTAAGTATGAATAAAAATTGGTTTTAAACAGAATAACATAGCAAATCAAGTGCAATGGAGAAAGGAAGGAGGTTGGCATTTACCAAAATATAAAGAAAGATGAGATATGGGAATTAATATTTATAATGATACATGGTGTGGAAGGGGACAGTCAGTATGTTGGGGCTGACAAAAGCACTTACAAAGGAATATTTGTTCTTCTTTGAACTGTATTTGCGCAGTTTGATTTATGTGGCATTCGAGAATTTTGTGATCGATGGGAATGAACATACAGTAAGTTCCATCAATCACTTGTCTTACAACACAATTTATATATATATATATATATATATATATATATATATATATATATATATATGTGGAAATAAACTCTGTCTACACTTAATGTGCAATACTGTATATTTCTACAAAGATGCTACTTAATGTGCAATACTATATATTTCTACAAAGATATTACATAACTTCAATGTGTCCATTATTTTGAAGAGAATGTGCATAATTTCCGATGCTCTGAATGAATTTGTTAGAGTGCTGCATAGCCTACTTCCTGATTAGCAACCACATCAAGGAAAGAGAGACTGCACTTGAGCAGAGTTGTAATTAACTGAACAAACAATTAAAAGATCTCAGAAACATGAATAAGAGAAATAGGATCAGAAGGTCAAATGTGAAATAGGTAATGATTGTAGTAATGTGGAAGGTTGAGGCAGAATGTGAACAGGCTGTGCCTAAAATGCAGATAAGTGAAGAAAAAACGAGGAGCATATGAACTGATTGGGTTGTTATTTATATAGGGTTGAGGTCTGGCTAGATTAAGTATGAGGCATAGAATGTTTCTAAAATAATACTAGCAGCTACAGTGCATTAACCATTTTGAAGTGGTCTATTCAGTATGATTTCTGATGTGTTGAATTCATTTTTAAGGTGATCTCTCAAATGTCCCTGTTTTGGAGAAACATTATTAACCTTACACCATGCATTGATTTACTCAGAATAGACAAGAAAAGCACAAGTCACTGCAGTACATATTTATAGGTTTAACAAAGACCACCCCAAAGCACATCAGTTTTCTTGTTGTGTTCCTTATTTACCTTAACATTTGTGTAAGGTGAAAAGCAGAATTTGTCTATAAATGTGGATCTGCATGTCGTTATTTGTAGAGCTGTAGCTTCTATGTCATTACAGGGAGTAGTCATATGAATTGAGATGACATCCTGTAATTATTATAATAGAGGTATACCTCCTGTGCTTATGTTGCCATTCTGCATGCAATGAGTAAGTCATAAGTGGTTAAGAGGAATGAAAGTCAGCTAATGGTGTATTCCAGAAATAAGTAATACCGTCCAACCATACTTCTCAACCCATTAGCAGAAAAGTCAAGGGCAAAACCATACATAATGGAGAATAATGAGCCAAAAATAGGGACACATTAAAAATTATCGTACAAACTTAGAAAGTTGCTATAATAACAGGTTTTGCATTGGTGAAGTCTGAAACTTAAATATCTGTGATTATTCACTAACTGCAATCCTCAATGGTTTGCCAGAAAAGGAAAAGCACAGCTTTTATGAGGTTCAGACCAAAAGTATGAGGCAAAAATCTGAACATTCTGCAAAATTCTAATCAATTAAGAGGTGTGTTCACCTTGTTTTAAAATAGGTTATCTGTATTGCTGTTTATTACTGTAAGGTATTTATGACAAGGGACAAAGTTTGTTATCAGGAGAATGTTATTTTGTTTGTTGTAGTTACACTTCAAGGACAGGCTAATAAACCTCAACGTATTTTATAGGGGACTTAGTAGATATTACAAGGATTAATTAAGTGTACACAACAAACATATCATCTGTTAAGACTTATCTCCTTAGTATTAAACAGAAACCTTGTAGCTCATTTTTGCAAAGTACTATTCTGAAACATCAGACAAGATACTAATTGCAGAACTGAGATACCCGTTGCTTGCCACACCTGTTTTATGTTAATATCCAGGTTCTTACTCTAAAATATTTTTTTCCTATTTGAAATAGAGCATATTAGCAGCAACTGATGGCAAAAACTTGCATGTAGCTTCACAACAAAGGGTGTAAAAGTAGTGTATAGCACTTCAGCAAAGATTAACTGTACCTTAGCCTTTTAAGAACTGGTGAAATAGAAAACTGTCCTTCTAACAGAGGAACTGTGTGTCACTGGTATCAGCCTATGGCTGGTGAAAGTCAACATTAATTTGACCACCTCCTTGAGAACATTGCTAAAGTACAGCCTTATCTGGTTTGGGTCACTTCAGATAAATACCATTTTTTAAGAACTAGTTAACTTGGTAGAATACCTCTGCAGTGGGACTTTACCCTTGTGAGTGAGATCAGGCACACTCTGTTGTGAACCACCTGTGATAATGCTACCACATTTTAAAATGCTGTGCATGTATATTAAAAAAACGAAAGCTTAGTAAAATATACAGTTTTAAAAAAGCAACTTGCCTTAATGGAGTTGTGCCTTGCACTAGTTTTCATTTTATAACTGTTGCCAGTATAATTAAACATTTAAAGCTGACAGGAGTGTGATGGAGTATTGTCAGGATGCCACCAGCTATGACATCAGGATGGCTGGCACCCATGGGGTTTTAATCCCAATTCCCACCACTTCCAACCAAGGGTGAAATAATTGCAAGAAAGTGCACCAGTCTGTTTCAATAATTAATTCACAAAATACAATATGGCCCCCAAGAATATAAAGAGAATATGCAGTGCTATCCTGGGTTATGGGCTTTCAACATCCACTCTCAGACTGGACTCAACATAGAGACTACTGACAGTTCAAAGTCTTTGCCACCCCCCTCCAAGGTCCCTTTCACAATGCTCTCTCCATGAACTAATATATTCCATTGCCTTGTTTTTCAAGGTAACTGCTTTTCATTCACACAAATTATTTTCCCACAAATATAAATGCAGCCATTGATCTCTTTCACTGGTAGTAGGCCAAGTCAGTCTAATGGGTTACAAGTGCCACACAGCTTATTAAAAAATTCTCAGTTAAATAGCGTGTGTGTGTGTGTGTGTGTGTGTGTGTGTGTGTGTGTGTGTGTGTGTGTATGTGTGTATAACAAATTATAACAAGTAATGGATGCCAGCCACAAAGTCTTGAAGGTGATACTTAAGTCATGTAACCTTTCACCATGGATTGCCCCACATTACAAATGATGTGGCTATGATGCTACAGGTGCATCATGTAGGGCAGCAGCTACAGGGTCTGTGATTCTGAGGAATGCCTGCTTGAGAACTTGAGGACTCAGCCTGTCAGGCAATTTGAAGAAAGTGCTTATTAATGCTCCTTTTGATAAGGACCTCATTTTTGCACCACCCCCCCCCCACAGCTAAAGGTATTTTTAAAATACAGGAGAAGAAAGGCAACTCTGCCCTGCTAAATCTTGCTCTTTATTCCACAATCAGGAAAAGAAAAGGTTTGGTAACTGGAAAGTTGCAATTTTAAAAAGGAATGTCAAGCAAAACCAAGGAGAAGCCTGAGTTTATGAGAAGTATGACTCTAAAGAGCCACCACTCAGCCTGGCTACTACATCTAGGGTCTTCACCATATGCCTAGCTCCAGTAATAGACTTTTGCAGGACAAAGGACATCTACATTTACCCATACCTGGATGATTTTCATTATAACAGACTTCCAAGAGTTCCAAGTAGAGATCTGTAAGGCGTAGAACTTTACCTTAACTTGCTTCAGAAAGCAGGATCTCTCTATCAGTCTGAAGAAATCTAGTCACACTAAAACAAAGAACTTAGTTTTTCTAGGGCCCTGTTGATCACATACTTTAGAAAGCCTTCTGTCTAGCACTCTTCCTACAGAGCATCTTGGGGAGGGAAATAATATCAATAGTGGAACTTCTCAGACTGCTAGGCTTCATGGCTTCCTGCATCCTGATGTCATCTCTAGCCAAAATGCACATGAGAAAGTTTCACTGGTTGTATGTCTTTCGGCTTTTTCCCGGTAAGGGGTCGCCACAGCGGAACTCCGGTCTGCTAATGATTGGCAGTAGATTTTTATTAAACACCGAGGTGCCAGCTCGACACCCAACCTTCAATGAAGGCACGCCCATTTACGCACGCATGTCTTTTGAACGCTATCCAACCGTGGGGAGGACATGCAGACTCCACACAAAAGGCACTCCCAAGCCAAGCCGAGAATCGAATGGAAGAACCTCTTGGTACTTCAGGAGAAGACAGTAACAAAGTTAATCATTGGAACTCCCAGTTTCTCTCTGGAAACCTCAGTACCTCTCAACCCTTGCTCCACCTCACTATGTAAATAACCCTAAGATTTTCACAGTCCACCAGACCCTGACCACAGATTCTTTTAATCTAGTTTCAGAAACCCACATGGGACCACTAAAATGCAGGGCACATAGGAGCAGACTATAAGGAAAAATATAAATGCAAAGGAAGCTGGAATCCTGGCCATGAGAGCATTTAAACAGGTTGGGGGTAAAATGAGTCCTCCAAAGACTCACACACAATACCACAGGGATGTAGTGCATCAACAAAGGGGGGGAGGAGTCATTCTTACATACTATGCAGACTGACAGTGCATATCTTAAAGACTTCCCAGGAGGTGGGCATTACAATCAAGGCAGCTTACATTTCCTCTCAAGAAAACATAGTGGTAGGCAGGCTGAACAGATCACAGATAGCCCCCATATGAATGAATGAGCACCAAAGGGATAAGTATTCCTGGATATGACCAAAGACTGGGGTTTACCAGAAACAGACCTTTTTGTCTAACCATAGAGAAAGCAGCTGAAAGTGTTCTGCTACAGAGCACTAGCTCTAACTGCATGGAAGTTAGCTGCTTTATCCCTTAAATGGACATGTTTTTCTCTGTTTCTCCTGCTATATTCCTGATCTTCAGGGTATTTCTGAAGATCAAAGAGGACAGGTCAGGAGCTACTGTGATCACTCCATTTGGCACAAACACTGGTTTTCCCTCCTGCTAAGCTTAACAAAGGAAGGACCAGTAGCCTCAGCATGTAGACCTTCTCAGTCAAAACAAGGGGTCTCATTGTGCACACCAGCCTGATCACTCTCAGGCTGATAGCTAAATGATTTCACTTTAATGTCAACTGGAAAATTATTCAGGGGATATATATCACATATCTAGGATATGTGATATAGTGAGAAAATACTAGCCGGTTCTTACACAAGATGAAAAACTATGTAATATTGTAGGGACAGAACCAAAGTTTACATTCAGGAATAAAAAGAACCTAAAAAGGCTACTATGCTACAAAGACTGTCATCTTAAAAGTAAAACCAATGCCAAGAAAGGGATGGCAAGATGTGGAAAATGTACAGCTTGCAGAGTGATTGATACAAGCAATTTTTTTCGGCATCCTGTAACAGGAATCAAATATACATTTGCCTGTAATGCGAATTGCAACACACCACATATTGTTCATCTGGCAATCTGTTTGTGCTTTCCAGCCTACTATATAGGCAAGACTGATCAACCCTTCAAAAATAGAATCTTGAGACATCTTAGGGACATAAGGAACAAAGATGTCAAAAATGCACTAGCCAGCCATGTAGTAGAAAATCCAGAACATTGTTTTAATTTTAAAGTGATTGAATGTACTGATATAAGTGAGAAGGAAGGTGACATGATAGAGCAAAATCCCAAAAAGGGAAGGCATCTCTGATCAGTATTAGCAAAAAACTATGGGCACTCATAAAATCGTCTAAGGCCAGCTTCGAGAGAAAAATTGCACAGGACGCTAAGGATAATCACAAGGCTTTCTTTAGTTATGTTAGGAACCTGGGTGGGAATTCCCAGATATGCTCAGAATTAGTCCAAAATGACAAAAAATACACCAAACCCACAGACATTGCCAACATCCTGGCTGACAGGTTCAGCGCAAACTTCTCCCCCCCCCACCAAAAGGGCAAATATCTATCCCAGCAGAGTGCTGCCCCACTGACACCTCAGATGCTCAGGTAAGAGCCTCCCTCTCCAAAGCAAAAAACACAGCATCAATGGGACCAGACGGTGTCCCAGGCTGCATCCTACATGAACTCCAAGAAGAGCTAAACCCAAACATAAAACTACTGTTCAGTCTCAGCCTTACTACAGGATATGTACCCAAAGAGTGGCGTACAGCAACAGTGGTCCCTCTCCACAAAGGTGGTGCCTCAATGGATCCTGGAAACTACCGCCCCATAAGCCTGACTAGCTTGGTCTGCAAAGCTATGGAAAAGATCATCATGGACCTCATAAATAAAGATATTGGGGACCTACAGACACTGGATCCTACCCAGTTCGGCTTTGTTAAGGGCAGATCCTGCCTCTTAAACCTGGTCGATTTCTTTGAAACAGTCACCAAGGCCATTGACGAGGGGAAGGTGGTCCACACAGCCTACCTGGACCTCGCAAAAGCCTTTGATACAATTCCCCACTCGGGCATTATAGATAAGCTCACCAGCTTAAATATAACCCCCTATGTCACTAGATGGGTTGCAAACTGGCTCAAGGAAAGAACCCACATGGTTAGAATTGCTGGAGCCAGGTCGGACTCCAAACCAGTTACAAATGGCATCCCACAAGGCTCAATCCTGGGACCTCTCTTGTTCGGTATATATTTCTCGGAGGTACAGGCCAACACGGAAGGACTGTGGCTGACCAAGTTCGCAGATGACTGCAAACTGGGCACCATAATCGACTCTCCAGCTGACACAAGCATCCTCCAAAAGGTCCTCATAGAAACAGACAACTGGTGCCAGAGCCATGGCCTCAAGCTAAATGCCAAAAAGTGTATAATCATCCCCTCTGGCAAAAACAAAGTGCCCACAAATTACCACATAGGTGGTAATCCATTAAGTACAGAAGAAGTAATTAGGGACCTGGGGACCCAAGTTGATAGCAATCTCTCATCTGACAACCACGTGGCCAAAGTGGTTAGCAAAACATTTTATATAGCCCATCTAATCATGAAGGGATTCACATCTAGATCAGGGGAGGTCATCATGCCTCTTTACTCATCCCTCATCAGGCCCATAATTGAGTACAATGCCCCTTTTGGGATGTACCTTACCAGACACCTGCAGCAACTGGAAAGACCCCAAAAGTACCTCACCAAGAGGATCAAAGGGCTCAAACAGATGCCATATGCTGCCCGGTTAAAGAAACTCCAGCTCTACTCAGTGGCATACTGCCTGCTCAGAGGCGATCTGTGCCTGACGTATAAAGCCATGTCCAACCCGGAATTAATGGACATGCTGCACCTCAGAAAATCCAAATCCCATCGAGCTATGCGCTCGAGAGACTTGAACCTCAGCACTGAAATAAATAGGACATGCTGGAGGGACAGATTCATAACCCAGAGGCTCCCTTCACTCTGGAATAAAATCCCAGTCCAGGTTAGGCAGAGTCCCTCATTGACTCTCTTCAAGAGGAATGTTGATGAGTGGATGGGAGATCGTAGGTTTACCCCGGGTATCACTTCTGTGTCACTGTTAGACAGAGGCACAGTATGCTAACCTCGAAAAAGGGTATAGCAAAATTAATTTAAAATGGGTGGCAAAAGCCAAACACACTCTGGCTAGGCTTATAAATGCCCTAGGGAAGATAGCATAGTATGAACCTATGAACCTATGACATAAGTAATAGTATGGAGAAAAATGAAATTAAATGGATTATTAACCTAAGAGAGGATCGGCCACCAGGCTTAAATGCTGTAGTTCCACTCAAACCTATTTTAAAAGATAGATGATCCAGGATAAGTTAAAAATTAGGTGTGTGTCTCTGAATGAAACATGACTGGATAATATGATGATAGGTTGAAGAGAGGGCAATGGCTCTTCCAAGGATCCTGACTGGTTAAAGGTTATTTTATCAATGAAAAGGGTGTCCTAACTTTTATGATCTGAAGAAGGCAAAGCCGAAAGTGCTTATCACACTGATAATGGAAGGACTCTGTGATTTTAAATTACTGCTTTTTATCTTTTGGAATAAAGGCATCTTGAATTTTAAATCAGCCGTGGTGGTATTGTTTTGGACTTCTCTCGCATTCTTATTATCAGAACCATACCTTCAGTAGCTACAAAGGATTGCTGTAATTAGTTTTGTTCTGCCTAATTGTAACTACACATGGCTGAAAGCAATTTAAATGAAGATGAAAGAGGAAGAAATGTATTGGATTTTACAAAAAGCCATAGCTTAACAGAATGTACAAATGAAAGTTTAAACCCGTTGTTGAACCTTAATTTTAATATAGAAGGGATGAATACCTCAAGAAATGTTATAAGTAATGAAAGCTTTGATAGAATTTATAGTGAAGTGGAAGCAGCTGCCTACCGTTTAAAAAGACTGCAATAGCAATGCTTCCACTTAGAAGCAAGTATGCACTATAAAGTGATTCCGACAGGTATAAGAGTTAAATGTATGCCAAGCTATGGCAACAGTTTTTCCGACTTGCTTGCTCAATGGCAAGCTATAAATTTGGAGACGAGCTTCAGATATATGCATCTGCTAATACAGTACTTTAAACCTGAAGAGGAAAATATAGTTAAATTAATAAGAACCAAACAAGTGAAACTAGAGCAGATGGAACTACTGGAAGCTAATATTAGCAAGCTGGAAACTCTACAGTTTAATTTAAATATGTATGAAGGGAAACTAAAAGATTAGAAAATCCAGAAACTGTCTAGAGATGTCTCAGACTTTATACAAGGCCGTATTTTTGATTGGGCAATAGAAAATAAACATGAAAGTGGAGGGATAGGTGCAGAACTGAAAAGGAAGCCAGAAAATCAAGGAAATCATATATCTATACCCACAATGGAGAAAGGCAACATGAGGGAAGAGACAATGGCAGTAGTTAACACCTTGCAAAATGAAACTCGACAAACTTCCCTAGAACATTTGTTGCCAGGGATTAAAGGGAATCCCATTGATACAAGGGTGAAACCTAAACAAGGAGCAACATATTTGCTTGTTTCTAATAATCTTCCAATTTTTCTGAAACAGATCTGGAAATGAACTCCCACAGCATTGAGTCAAGACAGGAAAAGAAAAAAGATGTAACAGCAGAAGAACCTATGTTAGTAGTAAATCTTTCGGATATCCCTTTAAGTAAATAACAATTACAACTTTTAAACAGAGGTTTAACTTTCCTTCCCTCTCTGTCTTTGGACTTGAGTGAGTTTGCTATAGAAGCTAAATATTTTGGAAGATATGTTTCTTTAAAGAACATCTTTGGTAACCAAGAAAGTGAATATATGAAAACCTACAGAAAACCAAGTACATTTGTGCCTACCAATCACCCTGCAGTACATTTATTCATCAGACTATGTGAAAACGAAGTAGAAAGTATTAGGCAAAAGGTAAATTCAGTGAAACATTTTCACGATATTACTTCAAAAGAAAAGGAAGCATTATTTGAACTACAAAGAATGGAAGATATATAAATAAAACTGGCCGATAAAGACGGTGCCCTAGTGGTTTTAAATTCTTTATGGTAGAAAGAAGCAATGGGGCAGATGTTAACATATTCTAAGACCTATAAGAAAATAACAAAGGTTGAAATGGAAAAGAAAATACAAGATGTAAGAGGCAGACTATATGATTTACTGATTGAAGGACAGATAAAACAAGAGCTATATGATTTTTTTGAAACATCACATCCAACTATACCGTCCATAAGTGGACTACCAAAGATACATAAAGATGGTCAAAATCCCCCCTCTGCACTATTGTGGCAGGGAGGGGATGGTAACAGAAATATTATCAATCTATGTAGAAAATGAACTTAAAACCATGCTACCCCAAGCCACTACAGTACTTAAGGATACAGGAGATTTCTTATGCAAACTAAAAATAGTATTAGAAGAAGAAGAAGAAGAAGAAGAAGAGTATACAGAACTTCTATTGGTAATGATAGATATGTGCAGTTTATTCACCTCTATCCTGAATGAATATGGGATAGATGCCATCAGAACCATAGCAACAAGAAAGAAGAAAGATAATGTTGAACATTATTGGAACTGATATTAGAAACCAACATATTTATTTATGGTGATGGAATCTACTGGCAATGCTGGGATGTAGCGATGGGTACTCCCTGCGTGAATAGCTATGCCAATCTCGTGCTATTCCAATGGGAGGAAGAAAATATATTCCATCCAGATAATCAGTGGCTACAGAATATACAGTACTATGGTTGTTTTGTGGACGATGTCTTTCTTGTTTGGAAAGGTGATGTAAACCAGCTAGAATTTTTTGTGCAGCATCTACATCAAACCACCAATTTTCTATGTTTCACCATGCAGCATTCTAATTCTAGTATAGAGTTCTTAGATGTTCAAGTGCTCTTGGAACCTGAGAAAGGTTTTTCAACATCTATATACAGAAAGAACACCTGGAGGAATCACTACTTATATATAAACAGTATGCATCCTAGGCTTATCACAAAAAATATTATGGAGAATGAAATAACAAGGATCTCCAGGCTGTGTACCAATGATGCAGATTTTGAAAGAGAAGCTAATATACTACAAAATTGCCTAATGCAAGGAGGCAACACACAGAAAGAAACCACAATTACAACTGAACGACTGAATGATGTAAGAAAGAGAAAAGGGAAACCTTTCTTTTGGAAAGAAGATAGTACAGGAGAAGAAGTTACCAGCTATGAATCAGTCCAACAACCAAAAAGTGGCCAACTAAAATTTATTTTAACATATAGTAATGATTGCTCCAGGATATGTGATATAGTGAGAAAATATTGGCCGGTTCTTACACAAGATGAAAAGCTATGTAATATTATAGGGACAGAACCAAAGTTTACATTCAGGAATACAAAGAACCTAAAAAGGCTACTATGCTACAAAGATGGTCATCCTAAAAGTAAAACCAATGCCAAGGAAGGTACGACAAGATGTGGAAAATGTACAGCTTGCAGAGTGATTGATACAAGCAATTTTTTTCGGCATCCTGTAACAGGAATTGAATATACATTCACCTGTAATGCGAATTACAACAAACCACATATTGTTTATCTGGCGACCTGTTTATGCTGTCCAACGTACTATGTAAGCAAGACTGATCAACCCTTCAAAAATAGAATCTTGAGACATCTTAGGGACATACGGAACAAAGATGTCAAAAATGCACTAGCCAGCCATGTAGTACAGAATCCAGAACATTGTTTTAATTTTAAAGTGATTGAATGTACTGATATAAGTGAGAAGGAAGGTGACATAAGTAATAGTATGGAGAAAAATTAAATCAAATAGATTATTAACCTAAGAGTGGATCGGCCACCAGTCTTAAATGCTGTAGTTCCACTCAAACCTATTTTAAAAGATAGATGATCCAGGATAGGTTAAAAATGAGGTGTGTGTCTCTGAATGAAACATGATTGGATAATATGATGATAGGTTGGAGAGAGGGTAATGGCTCTTCCAAGGAATCTGATTGGTTAAAAGTTATTTTATCAATTAAATGTGAGTCCTAACTTTTATGATCTGAAGGCAAAGCTGAAAGTGCTTATCACACTGATAACAGAAGGACTCTTTATGTGGTTTTAAATGACTGCTTTTTATCTTTTGGAATAAAGGAATCTTGAATTTTAAATCAGCTGTGGTGGTATTGTTTTGGACTTCTCTCGTATTCAGAGGGCATGGTCACTGTTATAGGGAGACTAGGAAATCCAGTACAAGAAAATTATACTTAGCAAGTTGGAAACTATACTCTTTTTGGTATCTCTCCATGGGCAAAGACCCAACTGCCACACAGGTGGCACTGGTCTTGGTTTATTTGTAAGATCATTTCAAGAAGAACTTCTCTTATGTTTCTTCTAAAGTCCATGCATCTGCTATTTCAGCTTGCCTTGCAGTGCACTCCCCTTTGTACCCAAATCATCAGTGAAACAGTTTCTGAAAATGTTATTGCACCTTAGAACTCCAATAAACAAAATGATTCCACCATAGGAACTCAGATGTGTTTTAGAATAAGTAACTCTAGCCTCCACCTCTAGCAGTTTTTTATCCTGGAAGATGTTCTTGATGTTTCATTTCTGTTGATGGATCTCAGAGTTGCAGGTCTTAATATGCAAGGAACCTTTTTAGTTTAGGTATCTCTTTGCAACAATCCCTTTTTCATCCCAAAAGTAATGACAGATCTGTCCTTGAATTAAGTGGTCTTACTTATTTTTTTCTCTAAGACTCCAAATAAAGTGGACAGAACTCTACATTCCTTGGGTGGATATAGCTTAGATTTTATTTTAACAAAACAAAATAATTTAGAAAAACTGATTAGCTCTTTGTATCCCTGGTTAGAAGGAAAGGAGGGAAATCGGTTAATAAATAAACCCTCTCTAAATGGCATGTACATTGTATTTTTCACTACTATTCTGCTTATGGCAAATGGGTCTTAGAAAAATGTAAAAATCTGTTGATTGAGCCACTACAGCCACCACAGTGTGTGTGTGTGTGTGTGTGTGTGTGTGTGTGTGTGTGTGTGTGTGTGTGTGTGTGTGTGTGTGTGTGTGTGTGTGTTTGTGTGTGTGTGTGTGTGTGTGGGGGGGGGGGGTCAGCAGGCAGTCTACTTTGGGAGCAGTCACCTGCTACTCAGTGCATACACTCTCAAGACATTACATTGAAGTGTGGCATCTAAAGCTGGGGTTGGTTTGCCATTGCCATCCTGCAAAGGCTGCTCTCCTGAATTTTCCTTTTCTGCCTGCCACTTACTACACTCATGCTCTGGCAGTCAGCTCAGAGATAATGACTACAACAAAGAGTAGTATTAACATACTAAAGCAGTATTAGGAACTTACCATAAGTGTAGATGCTAGAGTACATTCACTGTTGTAATCCATATTCTCTCTCTCTCCTTTCATAATGCATTATTAGCTGGAATTGGTGTTATGGTGGGTACCATTTTTACCCCTCTCCTTCTCTGCATTCTATCTACCAGGCTTCCTTCTACCTTGACCTTGTTATACTTTCCAGAGAAGGAGATTGCGGACCTTTGGAGTGGACCCATTGCATATGAACTGTGCTCTCTCCTCTTGGTGCACTCAGGTTCTGATGTCAGTGTTTTCCTTTTGGGATCACCAGACAAGAAAAAGCACTGGCCAACATCACTTTTATGCCACCAACATTTTTATGTGGCAGTAGGAGGGAGTCAGACAAAGCGTTTCGGGGAAGTCACCACTCTGGAAGTCAGGACAGCCACTGGGTACTTGTGGACAAGGTATACCATAAGTAATATCTGCAATAGTGAATGCACTTGAGCATCTACATTTATGACAAATTCCAGTCTCTTAGATGCTGTTGTATTCAAGGTGTAAGTTTACATTTGACATATTAAAGTTTCACTTCAGCAATGCAACACATTTAAGTGCTATTCCATGATAGCCAGATATCATTTTCTTATTTTTTTCTCTTTTAGGATTGCTTTTCTTTTCAGTTTCTCTGCAGATTGTCCTACCATTTCTTATATTTAGTGTGACCCATAACACCTCTGGTACTCCCTGTTTACTTGTATATTCTGTTACTTTGAAACATTTCCTCACAGACAGATTGGTTTTCTCTGCAAGATGTTCGGCTTATTATGTGTATATCTCTGTCACTGCTCTGTCTGTGTTCATAGGTTCATAGGTTGATACTAGGCTATCTGCCCTAGGGCATTTATAAGCCTAGCCAGAGTGTGTTTGGCTTTCGCCACCCTTTTAGATTAGTTGACTGTGCCTCTGTATAGTAGGTCATAGAAGATGGCCCTTTTAAGGTTAGTTTACTGTGCCTCTGTCTAGAAGGGACACAGAAGAGATCCCAGGGGTAAACCTACGATCTCCCATCCACTCGTCAAAATTTCTCTTGAAGAGGGTCATTGAGAGGCTCTGCCTAACATGGATTGGGATTTTGTTCCAGAGTGAGTGGAGCCTCTGGGATATGAATCTGTCCCTCCAGCATGTCCTATTTATTTCTGTGCTGAGGTTTAAGTCCCTGGAGCATGTGGCTCTAAGGGATTTGGATTTCCTGAGGTGGAGCATGTCCATTAATTCTGGTTTGGACATGGCTTTATACGTCAGGCACAGATCACCTCTGAGTAGGCGGGAAGCAACTGAGTAGAGCTGGAGTTTCTTTAGCCTAACTGCGTAGGGCATCTGTTTGAGTCCATTGATCATCTTGGTGAGGTACTTTTGAGGTCTTTCCAGTTGCTGCAGGTGTCGGGTGAGGTACATCCCAAATGGGGCATTGTATTCAATTATGGGCCTGATGAGTAGAGGGGCACAATGACCTCTCTTGATCTAGATGTGAACCCTTTCGTGATAAGGTGGGCTATATAGAAGGTCTTTCTAACCACTTTGGCAACGTGATTGACAAAGGAGAGATTGCTATCTACTTGGGTCCCCAAATCCCTAATTACTTCTTCTGCACTTAATGGATTACCACCTATGTGGTAATTTGTGGGCACTTTGTTTTTCCCAAAGGGGATGACTATGCACTTTTTGGCATTTAGCTTTAGGCCATGGCTCTGGCATCAGTTATCCGTCTCTGTGAGACCCTTTTGGAGGATGCTTGTGTCAGTCGGCGAGTCGATTATGGCACCCAGTTTGCAGTCATCTGCGAACTTGGTCAGCCATAGTCCTCCCGTGTTAGCCTGTACCTCAGAGAAATATATACCGAACAAGAGAGGTCCCAGGACTGAGCCATGTGGGACACCACTTGCAACTGGTTTAGAGTCTGACATGGCACCTGCAATTCTGACCATGTGGGTTCTATCCCTGAGCCAGTTTGCAACCCATCTTGTGACATAGGGGTTGATATTTAAGCAGGTGAGCTTATTTATGATGCCCGAGTGGGGTATTGTGTCGAAGGCTTTTGCGAGGTCCAGGTAGGCTGTGTGGACTACCTTCCCTTCATCTATGGCATTGGTGACTGTTTCAAAGAAGTCGACCAGGTTCAAGAGGCAAGATCTGCCCTTAACAAAGCTGAATTGTGTAGAATCCAGTGTTTGGAGGTTCCCAATGTCTTTGTTTATGAGTTCCATGATGATACGCTCCATAGCTTTGCAGACCAGGCTAGTCAGGCTTATAGGGCGATAGTTTCCGGGGTCCATTGTGGCACCACCTTTGTGGAGTGGGACCACTGTTGCTGTACGCTATTCCTTGGGTACATATCTTGTAGTAAGGCAGAGATTGAACAGTGACTTTATGTGAGGGTTCAGTTCTTCTTGGAGCTCGTGTAAGACGCAGCCCGGGACACCGTCCGGTCCCATTGATGCTGTGTTTTTTGCTTTGGAGAGGGCAGCTCTCACCTGTGCATCTGTGATGTCAGGGAGGCTACACTCTGTTGGGATAGACATTTGCTCTTTGGGGGGGGGAGTTTGCACTGAACCTGTCTGCCAGGATGTTGGCAATGTCTGTGGGTTCAGTGTATTTTTTGTCATTTTGCACCAACTCAGAGCATATCTGAGAGTTGCCACCCAGTTTCCTGACATAACTAAAGAAGGCCTTGTGATTATCTTTAGCATCTTGTGCAATTTTTCTTTCGAAGCTGGCCTTAGATGATTTTATGAGGGATCACAGTTTCTTGCTAGTACTGATCAGAGATGCCTTCCCTTTTTGGGATTTTGCTCTATCATGTAGTAGCTTCCTCCTTCTGTTGTATAGCTTATTTATGGCTGGGGTCCACCAGACAGGTCTTCTGCCTTTGGAGGAGTGAGTCTTGGTTTTATTTGGGATAGCACGATCCATGCATTCCTGTACGTGTCCATAGAATGTATTTGTAAAGGATTCTGCGATTTGGGCCGTATTTTCCACTGGCCCAGGGGCTTTGAAGGATTCCACTTCAGTTTTAAGAAGTGTGAAGTTTGCTTTTGAGAAGTTCTTCACCGTGGTTTCCTTGGCTGGGGGTGGGGATGGGATATGGATGTCCAGTGAGATTCATTTATGGTCAGATCTTACCAATGAGGGTTATACCTCTGGTATGGAACATAGAGTCCCCATGTTGGAGATGATCAGGTCCAATATGTTTTCCCCTCTTGTGGGAGTGGTGACCAGTTGTTCCATAGCATTTGAGTTTATAAATTCTAGGAACCGTTGGGCAAGGGTGTTGGGGCTTGAGTAGTGCTCCCAGTCTATGTTTGGGTAGTTGAAGTCACCCAATATGATGGTGTTTGGAGAGACCTTCATATTTTCCAGTGTTCTCAGGAAAGCCAAGTGGGGTTCCTGAGTTTGGGAGGGTGGTCTGTAGCAGGCTACAAACTGAAAGGCAGTTTTGCCCACTGTTAGTTGCACATGGATGGTCTCTGAAGCATTGTGCGGTGCCACTAACCTGGAGGTGTGGGTATCTTTGATGAATATGGATACTCCCCTTCCTTTTGTGGTTCGGTCCGAGGTTTGGGGCCGAAAAGCATGGTATGAGGTATAACCTGGTAGTGCTGGGGTACTTTCGGGAGCCTTGAACCAGGTTTCTGTTACTACACAGATATCGATATTCTCCATACTGATGAGAGCCTCGAGTGCATGCATCTTGAGGTTTAGACTTCTGGCATTGAGCAGCATTACCCTTAGTTTCTTTTTCCTTGTGTTGTCTATGGAGGTGGGTTTGTCTTTTGAGCCTTGCCTAAAAAAGGCACTATGGGGGTGGCAAGAGCCTTAGCCAGTATTTGAAAGCCCAGGGGTGACAGGTGCAAGCCGTCCCTAGTGAAGCAATGTGGCTTGTCGAGCATGCCATCCCAGGCTGACAGACACTGGATCCCCTTTGAATGACACCAATACTTTAGCGAATTATTAAAATTGATCATTTTGTCTTTATACTGTGGCATCATTCTTGGTGAGGGTAAGATGCTACTCAAGGTCAGGGTCATACCAGCCTGGGCTACATGATCAGGTCATTCATACCAGCATGGACAATGACAGAGTCATATTTGTACTTGCTTTGGAGTGACCTGAGTGCTTGTGTTATGTGGCTGATCCTGGCACCCGACAGGCAGCTTACAGTGACCTTCTCCTTATTCAGCCTGGTGAGTGGGACGTCAGTGTGTCTGACAATAGAGTCACCTATTACAAGTGTATTATGTGTGTTGTTTAGCCTTAAGGGCTGTGACTGTGTGGCACACTGACTTTGTGAACTATGTGATACATGGGTATTGTTGTGGGGTAGCAGTTGCTTGGAAATCTGCTTTGGAGGTTTCTGCTGCTTGGGCAGATTTTTATTTAGAGCCTTCGATTATGTTTTTGTGTGTTTATGTGTTTGGTTTGCTGTTGCGACAGGTCTATGTGAGACTGGATTTGTGGTGTGTGTGGTTACCTTCTCCTCCTGACTGACTGCGCCAGTACTGGGTTGAGAGAGCTCAGCCTCCAGTTTGGCTATATAGTTGCATCTCTCACATATATTTGAGCTTGTTGGGAGGAAGAGAGGGTGGTCTGTGTACATAAGGCAGTTGTAACATTGCCTCAAGATTCCCAGGTTCACCAGCTGGACTGGAGAGTAAACCCGAAACTGACTTTAGGACATGCCAGAATAGTATAAGGAACTACTTTTGACTGATCAAAAAGGACCAATAGGGAGCCAAGTACTTAAAGGGAGTATAAGAGGGTGTAGTGCTTTAGTTTATTAGTGCTTACTTATAAGATTACTTATAGGAGCAACTGCAGGGCTTTAGAATGAAAATAGAGTGCTTACTTTGAGATTTAGAACAGTTCTAAGAGAATAAGTGAAGAGCAGACTTCATGGAGCTGGGAATAGTTTAAACCTGTTTAAGCGGCGCTGCCCGATGCTGCACTATGCGCAAAATTGTGCAAAACCATGCAAATGTGGGTTTTAAAGCAGGGAAACTGAAAGAGATAGGAATTGACCCAAAATGGCCAATAAGCTACTAGTTTCAGGGCTGAGACCACTCCTCCAGGGACAGATAGGCTGCTCAAAGCTCCCCACTCTCACTGGTGAACAGAGAAGCTTCCCCCTATCCAAGTAAGGATATGGGCAACACAGGAAACTATACCACAGTCTAGAATTCAGCAAAACCTGAAATCTGGACTGATCTAGTTCAGCAAAGGAGGGAAAAGAGAATGTTTTTTTGTTTTTTTCAGGAAACAGCAGAAAAACACACAGAAAACACTGTAAATGCTATAAACAGGCTAGTGTACCTTAGTGTGTAGCCTACAACAGTTATACAATACAAAAATGACTTAAATTGATATAAAACAAGTGCAAAAACTGTAAAAAGAAGAAGGCAAATGCAATGTAAACTTTTTAAAGTTGTGTACAATATGCAATTCTGTTACTTTGAAACATTACAATAATATGCAATATATATAATATGCAATATAATAATATGCAATATAACAATATGCAATTAAGTTGTTTTAATCAGTTAAGAAATGGATATTTTTTGTCACTGTGGTCACAACCATAATCTAAAAGGTAATTCACACTAACCTTTATTGGTGCTATAGGAGGATAGAAACCTGTCTATAGTCCAAGAGACCCGAGTTTGATTAGTGGCTTAAATGCTTGGTAGTGCAGACAGAGTAGGATGGATGTGCCCATCCTAGGGGTAAGGTGGTGCAGATTAGGATTCATGTCTTTGTTGTGAACCCACAGAGCACTGTTAAGGCAGTATAGGCATTTTGGTGGTGGGCTTTAATCTCACCAAGCAATGTATGGTGGCAACTCTCATTAGTGGATGAATTATGCAGTAACATAGGAAGGGTTTTGTGGGTTCCCATGGTACTGCAGGTAGGTCTTCCACCACACACAGTTGATTGGGTTTGACTAGTCTAAGGATGCAGAAGGGAGCATAGACAACCTGTATGCCAGAACTATGGCTACACTGGATGTCTTGGGGCCAAGTTCATCAAGTGATGCTTGATGGTTGGCATAGCAAAGGGGAAAGCTTACAGAAAAGAGTATTGATAATTCACATTTCCAAAACTATGCTGTATTAATAATTTATACAGTTCAGTATTATATATTTATTCTTTTTTACTGTGATAACTCAGTTTTCCATGCTTCTTTAGTATATTTCCTTGCAGCCGGTACTTCTGTCATAGTCTACCAATGTCTGTATCTATTGCTTACAGCCATTTGACTGTGTACATCTCAAACGCCTGATTATGATAAAAAATCACGACAGTATACAAATGCACACTTCTCCTGCAAAGACATACCAATTATCATTTTTCCAGAGTGCAGACTGTATTTCCCCACCTCATGTTACTTATGTTGACTAATTCCTAGTCCAAGCAACCATAAAGAAGCAGGAACAATTGGTATTTTGCAAAACTGATTAAAACCCTTCCTTTGTTATGGGACCTCAGAGAGAGAGAGAGAGAGAAGTCAAACAGTAATGCTAAGGTAAAGCCTCCTCTGAACACACACATAGAATACATCCATCCTGTTGAAATAAAATGCAATTAACTATGTCATTCAACAAGTGGAAAACCGATGGGGAAAAACACATATTTAACATTTGTGTCAATAGACACATATAAGGCATTTGATAAAACAGATCTGAGTTTTACAATAGCACTCTTCAAAACTATATTTATCTTTATTTTTAAATCATGACAGACTGTTGATTGTTTACTTTTAAATGTTATCTTAGCAATTTTCAATTATGCTTCAGTTTTTGTTAATACTATTGGTAGAAATTCACTTATAAAGCAGTAACAACCTGGGGTTAGGTAGAGGTGTCCCCTTCCCTCATGGTTTTCATATTTTTTTAAATCGCCTTTTACTGGAAACAAGGGATAGAGTGTATATTTTTCCATTGCACTTAGTAAATCAAATTGTACATATTTTGCATATGCAGGTGGTGCACTTTTAACTTTTGCTAATATTATGCAATCCCACACTATTTTAATGTGAAAATGATGAAAATAGCTTAAGATAAGATTAACCCCCTTACCCCAGAAAATAGCCAACAGTCTGTCAGTATATAAAGCTTATAGAGGAGAATATTTGTTAAGAAACTACGTTTATAGTATATACATACCATGGGGACGTAGTCATCAGTAATGAAAAACATGTTTGATATATTTTTAAAAAAATAAATCAGAATCAGATCACTATTGGCATTTTTCTATGTTATAGTTAGTAGATAAAATTAATTTCTTAAAAATGAAATCAGCGCTATACTGAGTTTTTGCGAGAAACGTAGTATTTCCTTTAGCTTATGAATGGTATTTTGGATTTCATGTAGTTCAGCAAAGTTCCTTTAGTGAAAGGGTACTCCAAGAATTCGCTTGCAGACTTTGATAACATAATTCAATTTCACAGTCTTCAAGTTTTCTATTTAAAACTTGATATATTTGTCTTATTCTAGGTAAGTTAATATAACTAGAAAGTTGAATCCTCTGTTCATGTGATTAAACTGTTTACCCCTAAATTGGCAGATCTAAATGTGAGCTGTAGTAAATTTTGTTTTATTCAACTGTAAGCTTTCATATTCTATTCCTCTATCATCTCAGTTCCTAGGTTGCTACTAGGCAGTTGAATGGGTGGTAGATCATTAGCATTAGTACCCTAGCAAAGACAATTCCCACTACTTGCCACCTTTTTCCATGAGGGAAAGTGGTACCAGACCCAAGGTGTATCTATGGTTACCCATTTGTTTGTCCATCTTGTGAATGAAGATAGTCTGGGAAGAAGTTTGGTCTTTTCTGATGACCATTTTTGGACTAATACCTGCAAGTGTCTGATCTGAAGTCAAGCACCTTATCCACTGGGCCACATTTAAAAATAAAGAAAATTATAGGGAATCTTCCTTTTCTTCTGTCAAGAAGTTCTTGTTCATAGCTGGATTTCAAATGTAACACTTGCAAAGAATATAGAGGGATTAATTTCTAAGAATGCGTAATACCTAATACTACTCCGATACCCACAGCTTGGTTCATAAATATGATAACCTTCTCCTTTAGAAATGCACTGGCATAATAAAAAGACTAAGCAAGTTCCTGAATGTATTTTCTGGAACATTAGTTTAATCTAAAGACCAAATTCCAGTAAAATGTTTTTAGGAAAAGATATTGCATATTTAGACTTGGAGCTAAGCAACATGCTAATGTATTTTATAATATGTGCAATAATGATCTGCAAGTCTGTTGTACTACATAAGTTGATAAAACTAAGAAGATCTTAGAAAACAGCTAACACACAACAGAAGGATTTTCTCCTTGCTTATTGGGTCCCAGATATAACTGAATTCATAGGTGCACTGTTCACATGGTTTTAACTTAAGAGGGTCCTTTTCCCATGTTCAGCAGTACTGCCCAAAAGGCTTTCTGTGGTGGCAAAAAAGACATTTTTTATTCACATTATAAACCATATCAAATCTTACCATTAGATATGGCTTCGTGGATAATGAGTTCGTCTGACAATTTTTCCTTTATTAACTAAAAAATATTTTATTTGGTCTCCATAACCACTAAAATCACACTCTCTCTCTCTCTCTCTCTCTTTCTGGAATCAGCCAATATGCTCAAATTTTACAGTTGATCAGAATGTTTTCTGGACAATAAACTTGCTTTATTCCTTACTTTGTCACCAGTCCTCTAAGTCAGTTCTGACCCTCTCCACCAGGTCATCATAATGCACTCACATAAATTCCATGACTATTGTTTTTGACACCATGGTCTTACACTTGCCATCCTGTGAACCACACAGTGGAGTGGAGTGATCACTGTTGGCCAACACTGTCTTCACTCAGACATCCCTGATCTCATCTACCTTGTTTAGGACTACAACCAAAAATATGTCCTTTCTGATACAGTCCCATAATAATTGTATGAATCCCTAACAATTCAAGACCATAGTCATTGCCCACTCCTTTTCTAACCTGGAGCTCAAACTCTTACTGCTAGCGGATTTAGGTGTCCTCTGTCTATGACACACATCCCCTGTCATGTTGTTCTTCAGTTTCTCATCCTCCTACTCCCATAGTGTTTTAGGTGTTCTGGGGTTGATACGCTGTATTGTTCCATCAGCATTCCTCCATCCTCTACGTTAATCAGCAATATACTTACCTATGTTAATGCCCTGTTCACTGTTTCCCCCCTTCATGATGTGATATTTATTCTCTTCTTCTCTCTGACCTCACATTTAATGCCCTCTTTTATATAATTCACTGTTTCACCTCCACCCTCATTTCTCTGTCATTCTTGAATAACCTATTATCTGGAACCTCCACACCCCACTCCCTCTTGTCACAGCCCATTGCCCTGTGATACCAGCAATTTCCACCCTCCCTTCCTGCATCACTGCAATCAGCTCTCCCTCTTCTTACAAAGCCTGCCTGCACTACATAATAATTTTACCCAGCTCGTGTTTGTTCCTCTTCTGTTTTCTGTGTCCTTTCTTTCCTTTCTATTGTTTGAGCATATGCCTTCTTTTCTGCATCCATTATAATCCCTTACCTTTTTCAGTTTATTTCAAAGATACTGTCACTGAGCTGCGCAAATTTAGTCCAGATCTGAGCACCTCTTTACATTCTGGGCTAAGCTGGAATCTGCTGCTTGAAAGAGCTGGTCTCCTTGTTAGATCTTTCCCCATCTTTATACCATTCCAGAGAGTCCTGCACCTTTTTTCTCTTGTCCATTCCTATGGCCAGACATTATTCTCCATAAATGTCTTTTTTTTTTTTGAGTCTGCAGCATCATGGAAAAGCTATCACCTCTGAGAATACTACCTCTTGTCCTTATTCTGGTATTTCTGTATCACTTCTCTGGCCCTGCTTGATACCCTTCAACTCTTACCTCTGAGAGATCATTGATGTTTACATGCATCTCAAAATGCATTCTTCCACTCCATCTTGATTACTTTGCTTGTCAACATCCTATATAGGTCTTAAGTCTTGGCCTTGAGCCTAGTTTGTTGTAATCTGATCTTCTCCTGTCTCCCTTGCATGACTCACTTCCCTTAAAGGGACAATCCCAGAGTCTAAAACTCTGACCTAACTAAACTTGTCCTGATACCTCCTAGTTATCACCACACACCCATGTCATCATCAGCCCTACTCCTGGTTTCAATTTACTTTATGCGGCCCTGTTTTCATTCCCTCTGTTGAACACAATTAATATTCAGCTCCTGTCAAAGCTTTCAGTTATTACATTTTTGTGGTGGGGTTGTAAGGCAAGACTGTCAGTGTTTACTTTTTATGAACTCATCAAAAAACTTATCTTAATTGTGCAACTCTTTTTTCCTATATTCTGCATAGCATAACTGTGAGCAGTATAGTCAAAAAAGTACAGTTTAGTGAATTCATGCTAACTTTTAGCAGTCTGTTGACATATTCTCCTTACTTCGTAGTAAAGCAATCCCAGAATTACCATGTATAACTGTCACAGGTTGCCTTACTGTACAGCCCCCACTGTGACAGTAAGTGTTGGACTTCATTGTTTAAAATGAATCTATTGCTTGTGTCACACACACATTTTTTTACAGTAGGGCAGAAAACCATTACACTTGGCAAATAGTCAGAGATCAAAAAACAAAATATGAAAAAAAAAAAGAAACTGTTTGAAACTTGCATCATTCTGATGCTTTCTACAGAGCAAGTGGCAGTCATGACTAACATTATAGTACTTAGCTAGCATTCAGAAATCTGTACAAAATAAAATATAAAATGAAATGAACAAAAAACTCTGTTTACTAATGTTTTAACTTTGCATTGCTCATATGCTTTTCTGCAAGGAAGTAGCAAGTAAGGTTATACAGTTCTTGAAAGACTACTTTTATTTGGGGATACAAAGCACACGAGAAACTAACAAATGAGTCAGTGAGAGCTGTTGTGAGTACAACTGCAATTTGAGATGGAATTTAACTAAGACCATTGAAACGTCCTATAAGCAGTCTTCCTCCAAACCCTGCAGCCAAAGCTGGGACATGCTCAGAAAGCCAGATTGAAAATGTAAACAAAGACTAGAATCAAAACAAAAAATCTCTGGGACTGTCCTTTTAAGAAACTAGTCTACAATTTCTAAAGCCTTCTTTTCTCCCTGTCCATGTTTGCTGTTGCCTCCTTCATGTCTTACCTCGTATCTAAATCTCTGTTGTATAACATGTCCACCTCTAGTTTCACTTCCTCAGCCCTGTTCACAATATGTGCTGGTTGCTTTACTCCCTCTGATGTATCCCTTTCCTTTAACATAGTGTTCCACTCTTTTTGCAAGTTCTGTTCACTGTTCTGTTGCTTCCATCATCTGTCCTTCCCATATGTCTATGCTCTTCTTCCCTTACCACTTTCCACCTGCTCTCCATGTTGTATTGGCTGCATAACTACTTCTGTCTCCATTCTGTTTTAAGAGCAAGCCTAACATAAAACGGTTATTTGAGAAACTGATTGTTTCCAGACAAAATAACTCTTGGACTACAACACAATATGAATGTTGCCATCAGTGCACTTATATTGAAACCAGCTATGAAGGTGACATAATAGAAAAAATAGGGGTATGTACATCTGTGGTGAGTTCAATTGCCGATCATAGAGGTTAGTCTAATTGGCAAAATATACTGGGTAACTAATACTGGGTGACTTCAACTACCCTGCCATTAACTGGGAAAAATACTCATGTACCAACACCTTTGCCCAACGGTTCTTGGAATACATAAATTCCAATGCCTTGGATCAACTAATCCATTGTCCCACCAGGGGCTCCAATATCCTAGACCTGGTCATTACCAACATGGGAAATAGATGCTCCACACCTATGGTCACCCCCTTGTTGGTCAGGTCACACCATAAGCTAATCACCCTTAACATCCACATTCCACTCCCACCCCTCAGTAAGGAAACCTCCATAAAAAACTTCTCCAAAGCCAACTTCATGCTACTCAAGTCAGAAGTGACAAACTTCATGATACCCATGCAGACAGGAACTGAAAGTTCAACTGCTGAGTTCTATACTAAGGCACTGTACAAGCACATCCACTCATGCATGAATCGTGCCATCCCAAATAGAGCCAAGATGCTCTCCTCCAAAAAAATGAAGCCAATCTGGTGGTCTCCTACCATAAACAAACTTTACAACAAAAGGAAGAAACTGTTGCAGAAAAGAAGAAAATCCCAGGATGCAAAAAACTCCCTTACCAGCTTCAGTAAGAAGCTGAGATCCCTCATAAAATCCCCCAAAGCTAGTTACGAAAATAAAATTGCCAAAAATTCCAAAGACAACCACAAGGCATTCTATAACTATGTCAAGAGTCTAAATGGCAATGCTCAGATCTGCTCTGAGCTACAACAAAATGGCATTAAATATACTGATCCCAAGGATATTGCCAATATCCTGGCAGATCGATTTGGTGCCAACTTCACCCCCCTCTCATCTCCCTAAGTGGCCCATCTCAATACCAGAAGATTGTCAAATTCCGGTAATAACGGCCACACAGGTAAGAAAACGCACTCTCCAAAGCTAAGAATACAGCATCCATGGCACCAGATGACATCCTGGGCTGTGTACTACATGAACTACAAAATGAACTGGCACCTCTCCTAAGTGTCATGTTTAATCATAGCCTCACCTCAGGCTTTGTGCCCACTGAGTGGCACACAGCTACAGTTATCCCACTCCACAAGGGGGGATCCACCTTAGATCCTGGGAACTACCGCCCCATCAGTCTGACAAGCCTGATCTGCAAGGCCATGGAATGTAATTATCATGGAACTTATAAACAAAGACATTGGCAACCTTCATACACTGGACCCCACCCAGTTTGGGTTGGTGAAGGGCCGATCTTGTCTCCTGAACCTGATTGACTTCTTTGAATCAGTCTCCAGAGCCGTGGATGAGGGTAAGGTGGTCCACACAGCCTATTTGGACCTCACCAAGGCCTTTGACACCATCCCCCACTCTGGAATCATAGACAAACTTACTAAGCTGGCATTAATCCCTACGTCACTCGATGGGTTGCCAACTGGCTAACTGACAGAACCCACACTGTAAAAGTAGCTGACTCCAAATCCAGCTTCAGGCAAGTGACAAGTGGAGTACCTCAGAGTTCAGTCCTGGGACCACTCTTGTTTGGCATCTACTTCTCTGAAGTACAGGCCAATACTAAGGGACTCTGGCTAACAAAGTTCGCAGATGACTGCAAACTGGGAGCCATTATTGAATCTCCATATGATATGGATACTCTACAAAAGGGCCTTACAGAAACAGATGCTTGGTGCCAGAGCCATGGGCTCAAGCTCAGTGCCAAGAAATGTATAGTTATCCCCTTTGGGAAAAAGCCTGTACCCATAAATTACCACATAGGTGACAATACACTAAACACTGAAAGTATGATAAGAGACTTAGGGACACAGGTGGACAGTGGTCTCACCTTCGATAACCATATCGCTACAACAGTCAGGAAATCCTTCTATGTGGCACACCTCATCACTAAGGGCTTTTCATCCAGAAAAAAGGAGGTCATTGTCCCACTGTACTCATCCCTCATTAGACCCATTATAGAATACAACACCCTATTTGGTATGTACCTCTCAAGACACCTGCAACAACTGGAAAGGCCACAGAAATACCTCACTAAAAGAATCACAGGCCTAAAGCAGATGCCCTCTGCTGACCACCTTAAAAAACTCCAGCTATACTCTGTCGCATATCATCTACTCAGAGGCGATCTCTGCTTAACATACAAGGCCATGTCAAACCCAGAGCTGTTGGACATGCTACACTTAAAGAAATCCCAATCCCTCAGAAACACATGCTCCAGGGATCTAAACCTTGTCATCAAAATAAACAAAACATGTCAAGTAGAGCACCTCTTTGGCCCTCTTCAAAAGGAACCTTGATGATTGGATGGGAGAAAGGAAATTCACTCCGGGGATCACCTCAGTCACCCTGCTAGACAGGGGTCCAGGAAGTAAATAGTGTGGGAAGAAATAGCCAGGGAATTGTTAAGCACAAGCTTGTATAAGCCCTAGGGCCGATAGCCTAGTATCAACCTATGAACCTATGAACCTATACATCATGCTCTGCCTTTTATAATAGTGAGACTAACAATGCACTCAACTAAAGGATATACAGACACTATTATAGTATATCCAAAAGGGATATGAAGAGTGCTTTGACTAGGCATGATTGTACATGGTCCAATTTTAAGAAGTTCTCTTTTTTGTGTCTTGAACAGGTGGAAGCAGGTGCCTTTGTTGGTGACTGAGAAAACAGACTTCTACATTGTGAGATGTATTGGCAGGTGGCTTTAGCTGCAGCAAATCCACCTGGATTGAATGACTATATTTCCATTGCTAGTGAACTTAAAATAAAAGCCAACATAGTTTAAATAACATTTTACAATTGGTATGACTTTTTATAGTATTTTGACATTCTAGATTTGTTTTTAGCCATTTTTACTTGGTTAAATGTGAAAGTGTTTTTTTTTTCAGTGTTCAGCCTGCCTGTTAATTGACAGTTCCTGGGGGTGTGGTTTTACTTCTCTCACCTTTTAAATTCAGTGTTTAGAGGAGTGTTCATGGTTCTGAAGAAATCTATGTTTAGACAAATGCTCTTAACCCTGAATTGCAGTGGTTTTACCAATAAAAGATTGATTCTTTCTACAATAACTGTGAACTGTAGTGGTTTCTACCATTGTTGGATTAATTTGCTGTGGCCTTTGGCTTCCTGGTCAGTTGTTTGTTCTTTGCTTGGACTTTCCAGTTCCAGGTATTTCTCGACTTTTTGTGGATTACTTCTGTCCCCCCCTTCATCAGTTGTCACTGTAGTTTGCACCTGCCTCTCCAGCTAGCCCTCCTCCTGATCGTCTCTCTTTCATGGCTGCATCTCTCATTTTTTTCCTTACTTTTAGTCTGTACTACACTACTTGTCTGTACACCTCTTATAACATCAACATATGCCCTTGTCTTTGCAGCTTTTCTTCCTTAGCATTACTTTTTATACTGTATTGTCTACTAGACTTTTGGTGCCTCTTCCCTTTTCCTGCTGCTTCTCACTATATTAGCCATTATGTTACCATCGCTAACTCCAGTGTTTTCCCTAAAGTTCCCCATGTTCCTACAGGCTCTGGATGCTCTTTCATCCAAAGGTCCTTAAGCTAAACTGCTGCCTCATATGCTAAGCACATTTCTCTGTCTCTGTGTGTGTCTCTTTCTCTCTCCCACTTTTCTTGTTGAACCTGTTGTGCTACTTTGATGCTGTCTATCAGAGTTGTACCTAACTATTATGGTGCCCAATGTCATCTTCAATCTGGTGCCATCCCTCAACTGTAAGTGAAGGAACCAAAAAAGAAAAAAACATTTTCTTCCAAAAATGAGGAGAAAACATACTTCTTTAAAGTGTAGTAACTTCTTGTTACATATGTAGCAAGCGAGCAGCTGTTATAGTTTATGACACACACATAAGCACAAAATCTTACAGTATTAAAAAGGAAGCTCTTCTTTCATTTTAAACCATAGCAACTGCTTTCTACATTTGTAGCAAGCAGTTGTTACAGTTTACGCCATACATGGAGCAGTAAATCGTTTCAGTTTTAGGAAAAGATGAAAAAGAAATAACTCATTTCATTTTAAACTGCAGCAAACTGCTTCCTACATGCCACCTAACATTTTGCCCAGGCAGCTGCCTCCTTCACCTCACACTTACTACACTACTGCTGTCCATCTTTGTATTCCTGATTTTTTTCATTTTTATTATATATTTTAATTGTATAGCTTTATCTTTTTAAGCAGCTAACTAGGCCTTTCTAACTCAAGTGTACCTTATGTCACCCTTCAAAAAAAATCCTTATGTATCATTAAATTTAGAGGACCACTGTGATCAAAAACTAAAACACATTTAATCATATCCAACTATTCTATGCAAAACTAATACCCTTGCAGAACATTGTTTGTCATGTTTTAGTCATGGTGCAATAAGGCATTTGTTCTACAAAATAGGGCTTAAATTAGATTTTTCATAAAGTTATAAACTTGTTATAAGACACAATCAAAGTTTTCTCCTTCTTTCTGACCATTACTTATTGTGGTAAGCTCATCTGCAGTCACTCCATACAGTACAAGAACTAGACATTCCCAAAGACATATGAAGTTTATTGCAATAGTAGGTGGGGAAGAAGGCAGTTGTAAATAATTATACACAGTAAGAGATGCACATCCTCGGAAAGTCAACAGGTTTATAGCCATTCTCAAGAAGTGTACTATGCTAAAGCAAATGGAATTGTTTTCAGAAAGGAGGCGCAAATTGCTGAGTGCATTTTATAAGTGCCTTTAAGTAGAATGTAACAAAGACTGTATTAAGCTGGGAAAATTTATTTTTTCATAAAAAATGCAAATAATACTGTGGTTGTCACTTCCAGTGAAAATGTTCTGATACCGTTAAAGACTAAAATCGACCTGTCAAATATGCACACAGTTGCAGTGTTTTAAATGTAATTCTGCTTGAAATATTACTCCTATCTAAATAATGCATTACCTTATTTGAATTCACTCCAAACATATGTGACTATGGAGACAAAAAAAAAAGTTGCACTTGCATTGAAAAAGACAGGCAATACCAGCTGGAACTGTTTTGAGTAGAGAAAGATGCTATCAGTCAGTTAATTTATGCCTTACTTTTGCAGTGCACACATGGTATGCAATCCTGGCCAGACCTCATGCTGGTATATCCATTGCCAGAGGAAGTGTGCAATTGCTGTTTGGATTTAAAAGTCAGAAGCAGATACAACACCAAGGATGTCTTTAGATACTGGTAAGGGTAGGTCCACATAAGCTGTTAGAATTCTTATTCAACGAGTCTTTTTTAAACCAAGTTATTTGGCATTTCTGTCTGCAGCTGTAATGCCATTTTGCATTAATTTTGTAAAGTGTATTCCTTAATATTATTTATATTTTTTTACCATCCTATTTGCCCTCTCTCTCTCTTTGCATTTTGGCACCTGCTTACTCTCTATCCTTCCAAGTAAGTTATGCAGTATCTATTAGTATGTATAGGAATCTCCAGTTCCTCATTTTATTCAGTCTTAGATTGATTTTTTTTTGAGTGGACCCTTCTTCCTTTCCATTTCTTTATCCACCCTTCCAATAAGTTCTGCAGTTTTAATAGTTGGGTCCACTGGGAGGTTTTGAATTACATGCTCTATAACCAGAAAGATCATCATTAATCATAATGATTCTACCTAACTGTTTTATGTCCTTCAAGCTCCAATATCCTCTGAATTTTCTCTTTCCCTTCTCGAAATTCTTTGTATTGTATTACTTAATGTGTGTCCTACATATACTCCAAGGTATTTGGGGTATTCCCTCTCCTGAATGTGTCCTTTTTCCTTTCCCATTTCCCATTCTGACCACTTCTGACTTTTTCTGGTCACATCTAAGCCCCAAGGCCCTTTCAAACCTTACAAAAACTGGCCTTATTTCTTTTATGGCTGTTTTCCAACATAAGCACACAGTCATTGGTATATTTTGGGAAGGCTGACTGTACTCCTTCTCTTTCCTCAACTTGTGCTTTTTCCTCACTTCACATTGCCAGCTCTTCTATAACTAGCATGAAGAGCCATGGAGAGAGAGCACACCCTGATCTGTTCCCCCTCCCTTCTTCTAGTGCCTTGGAAATTCCACTATTTATCATTACTTCTGTTTCTGGCTCATTGTAAATTGCTTTTATCAGTCTGTAAAAATTTCCCCATTGGTCTTTCTAGCATCTTCCAGAAAAAATCCCATCTGATTGCATCAAAGGCCTTTTATAGGTCAACAAAGACCATCCCTGCCTGTGTTTTTTCTCCTTTTGCTTTTCAGTGTGAAACTCGCATTCATTAAAAAAAAGCAGTTTTGAAGATTAAGGCTCTTGTCTCCCGTAGGCAAGATACAAGGCTTGAGCCTGAGCTAATTAACTAACCTGCCATCTCTAACTAGGGCATTTTAAACACACACACACACACGCACACACACGCACACACACGCACACACACGCACACACACACACACACACACACACACACACACACACACACACACACACACACACACACACACATACCTGCTAATGAAATGCTCCTCTCCTGGTCTGTTCCATGCATTTGAAAATGGTAGCAAAACAACATTTCTTCTCTGGAATGGCAGCTGTACCTCTAAATGGAACTTAAGTTTGAGAAGGAAGTTCCAGTGTTAGAAATCAAACCTCACATTTTGCTGGGAATGTGTCGTACTAAAGATGCTCCCACAAATGCAGAGTGCATCCTTAAAGAAGAACTGTGTATTATTTTTTAATTAATTAAAATTGAATGTTGTACTGACTTAATTCAAGAAATATCACCCCAAGGGTGGGACTGCCCTGGTGGAGTGTTCCCATGTTGGTTGACACCAGAAGATGGTGTGCCCATGCATTCTTTACTTGGGCATGTCTATTATGATAATGGGAGCCTGCAAGTATTAATAGATGAACCTGTTCCTGAAGCCAGCAAGATCTTAACACTCCTAACAGTACACTATGGCATTTACTGCTGTCATCCTCATAGAAAACAGAAATGATGACACAAACTTCTATTTACAGAAAACATAAAATTAACATCTATACAGGTCATGTAGCATCAGCATTACTATTTGCATGTCAAGACAATTGGTCAGCAAGCCAAAACCTGCTGTTCAGCTTGATTTGTTTTAATCGCTGGATCTTCCAGACGACCTGGTATTTTACATGTGATCCTTAATTTAAAAAGGGACACTTGTGCCTCACCTCTCGGTGGTACATTCTACTGATCTTGCATCAGCTCCCTTGCGACTTGAGCAAGAAAGTGCAAAAGCATGCATTAATTATGATTTATTTGGCTTATAGGTCTAAAGAACTATAGGACTAAGAAAGCCCTAGAGTTCTGTTCAGAAGAACCAAAGGTATACAGAATAAATATGCACTATGTGAACTTGTGTCTATAGCCATATTTAGATGGACTACAACTAGCACTCAGCAGGTTGCATAAGGCAAGCTTTCAATAAGCTTGACTAAGTGGAGAAATAGTTTTGTTTTGCTCTTCCATTATTTACTAAAAGAAGACTTTAGATAGGGAAAGCAAGGTGACATGCAATGCCAAACATTCCCTGCCAGCTCATTTATTTAAACAGGCATTTTATACTAACAACATAATGAGGTTGTTATCAGATGGAGAGAGGGAGGGAGGGAGTAATAAATATAGTTATCAAGAGATGACAGTTATAGCATGGTAACTACATAATTAGTGGGCTGGATTTAATAAAGCCTACATTGTATGCTAAAACCGTGTACGTGTTGCAGCACTGTTTTGTATACAGTACGTGGCTCTACAGGCCATGTAGTGGCATGCAAACACGGTAAACATCATAACATGCTAATTACAGCATAAGCAGTTGAATTGTATGCTAATTAACCAATATGAGATGGAGCAGCTACTCAACAAGCTATAAAGCAAATGTGTAGCCTTAGTGCAGTTTTTCTCTGTGAATTCCAAAACCTATTGGATTACAGCCACGGGAACTAATCTACATGGAAAGAATGTTAAGGGCTGCTGTTGCTCTTATTCATGTGTATGTGCAACAGGGCCAAGTCTATGCTG
Organism: Protopterus annectens; assembly: GCF_019279795.1. NCBI lineage: Eukaryota > Metazoa > Chordata > Ceratodontiformes > Protopteridae > Protopterus > Protopterus annectens. The sequence goes on from NC_056735.1 coordinate 871,611,155, forward strand.
GTGCTGCTGCTGATAGACCATGGCCAAGAAGGAGAAGGGTGTTTAGACCCCATTTAACATTTCATGGTCTGCACGAGGTAAAAATTGTAAAGTCCTACAGGGTGTACAGAGACACACTGCAGGAACTCTGCAACCTCTGTTGTCCTCAACTGACAGCAAGGGCAAATCAAGGGGAACTAATACCAGTGGAGACTAAAGTATGTGTAGCACTTAGAATATTAGCTACAGAAACCTTTCACAGACCAACAGGGAAAATGCTGGGAGTGTCATAGGTATCAGCATCCAGGATCCTACATCAGTTGTTGAATGCTATGCTACAACATGCCAGAAATTACATACATTTTCCCCATACACCCACCTGAGGATAGAGCCACAACAATGCATGAGTTATACTCTGTAGCACACTACCCTGAAGTATTGTGTGCCATAGACTGCACGTACATTGAAATCAAAGCACCATCCAGCGAACAGAGAAAGGTGTACATAAACAGAAAGAGCTTCCACTCCATTAACTGCCAGGTTGTGTATAATGCTAAGGAATCATCCTGAATATGTATGCTGGCAACCCAGGCAGTTACCATGACTGACATATCTGGGACAACTCCAAACTGTATCAGATGTTTTCTAGGGGGGGATATCCCACAGGGAATGCAGGTTATGCACTCGAACTGTGGCTGATGATGCCCATCAGAAGTGAACACACACCAATTGAAGAATGCTATAATGAGGCACATGTTCAAACAATAAGTATCATTAACCATGTGTTTGGCCTGCTGAAGTCATGGTTCTGGTGCCTAGATATATCTGGGAGTCCTGCAGTTCAATCCCCATACATGTGCGGAAATTTTCACCATCTGTGCCATCTTTTACAATATTATTCTGGGAAAACAGCTTCAGACGGAACACCAAGAGGAAGGGCACACATCCCACTGCTACTGACAAGGTCACCACAGCCACATACAGGTGAAGAGAACAAGGGGGATCCACCTGCCACTGTCAGTGTAGGCAGATGTAGGAGTGCACAGTATGCCCTTGCACTGGCCAAAAGGCAATGGATAGCACACATGCTGACTACCTAAGGGGCTAAAACCTCCATTCTATGTGCATACATACAGTAACAGTGATGCCAGACAACGCTTGTGACCTTTACTTACCCATGTAATGGCTGTGTACTGCTTCCATCACACAGACTCAGCCCCAAATTAAAAATTTTGCAACTGCGGGACTTCCAAGGTAAGTGTTGAACATGGAATAGGACAGTAAATGGGTAAGAACACAAATGGATGTCAGATCCTTGAATGCTGTTACTTGCTAATGCCACTAAGTAGAAAGTGTGTGGTTTTTATAGCAATGACATTGATATGTGACAGCACTGATTTATGCCAATATATGTGATCTCCATCAACTAATGGGCTACAGGCATCAAAGATACACACTTTCATACCTCTCAGATGTACATATTTTCACAGAATGTCCAGAGTTTGGCCTTATAGTTTTTGTACTGGCAAAATCATTAAAGATTGAAGTAAGAAAATAATGACAGACATCTTAGTTGCAGACATCATATCCCTCAAAAAATTCATGGTAATGTAAAACCTGTTATTATATCAACTTTCTAAGTTTGTAAGACCAAACTATTTTAAAACTGTGTCTAGCTTCGGAACCATGTCTCACTTCTATTTATGGCTTTGTCCACCTTTATTGGTGCAAGAGGTTGAAAGATATGCGCACATTGCAAAAACCTGTAAGAAAACAGTACAATTTGCAAAAGAGCATCACAGACGTACATATACTAAGCACTCAGTCAGCTATGCACCCTGGGCATCAGACAAAAGACTTATGCATCCCTGAATACAAAAGAGACAAAAATCAAGGGATATGGCACAGTTATCATTTGCACATGGTGTTGTTGGGGGGGGGGGGGTCAGGACAACAAGACTGAGACTAAAGGTAGTAAGTTTGTATGAGTAAGAAAGACAGGCAGACATTTGGATAAAGTATGGCCACTAAGACAGAATGAGATGTAAGTCTCATAAATGTCCCATGTAACTGTTATGGGTGTGTGGAAGGTGAAACGTGTGAGTGTCTGCAAGAACACAACCAAGCTCTGTGCTTGCTCTAAGTCTTAGTATGTCAGACAGGTGTGAGCCATGCATGGTAGAGGTAACAGTTCATCATCATTTCCGACCCTGAGAATTGTCTCTGCCAGGAGTTGCACTGGCACATCCATACCCATGGCCAGATGCACTGCTGCTTCATAAATGTGACTAGTGTCTGCTGGATGAGCTTTCCTCATGAGTACACCCAGGACCACAACTCCATGATCTATTACATCTGGGAGTGGACTCCACAATTACTGATATAGCAGTGGACGTAGTGTCATTACAAGAACAAGATTGGGTATGGCCATGTTGGCTAACATCAGATGATGATGCTGACCTAGGGCCACATGGATGCTGTCCTGCTCCCAGCAGATGTTATATCACAGACACCCATTCCATCATGTCCTTCATCCAATCCATTGAATCGGCAATATGGCGGAGGCAGTAATGCACGTCAGCCTGTGCCACATCTTCAGCCCTAACCATGATGGCCATAAAAATACATTGAGTGGCACATAAAGACACATCAGGACCAGGTGGAGGGTGGACAGCAGGCCTCATCTAAGCACCCCAAACAACCCTCCTGCGTGCCACCTCTCCACACTTTGGCTATGGCTAGAGTCAACCAGCACTAAAGCCTCAGTAACCACACTACCCTGATCAAGTATGTCACCCTCCACCTGTCCAGTATCTGAGGGCTCATTGGAATAGGTATATGTAGGCCTACTGGCTGTGTCTGATGGAAATACAGGGGGTGGTTGAATGTCAACTTCAGTGTCAAACTCAACCTGTGCACCCCCTGACTGTGCCTTTGTTTGTCTACCATCATCATCAGAGTCTGCCTATACTCTAACATCAAGTGGTAAGAGTTTTAACACCTCCACTGACAGGATCATCTGTGATAATAAGCAACAAACATAGGAAATATATTAATACCCCCACTACAATTTAATATATGCTAACAAACTAACACTGGTGCCACTATCACAGATGGTATAGCAATACACACACACACGCACACTCATGACATCCACCTGACACATACAGATAAATACATATATTTCTGTCAAATGGCCATCAATACTCAAATAAAAATATTTGGCTTACCATGTGCAGATGACTCCACACTTGCTAGGGAAGATGGTCCTAGAATACGTTATGCAAAATGTAAGGACACAATCATCACAATTCCAATAACACAGGGGGACCAAATTTTTGTCTTTATATTTCCATTAACAATACTTTTAACTGAAACTTGTCTAACATATTCACTCAAAGCCCATGTGCAATAAACAAAAATGTGTTGTCAACTGTATCAGTTTATCAATAGGTTCAACCCCAAATTAAAACTACAATAAATTTATTACTTATAATGTTTTACTATACAATAAAATGTTATAAACTTACATATGTAAGCTTATCTGGAAACTCATCCTGGGGCATATTTGTACTCCCAGAAACATCAGTGCCAGCATCAATCACATACTGTTTTGCACTTTCCACTGAGCTCTCTGGATCTGTGACAGTAGACAGAAACTCTTCATTTGGTGTCAGTGGTGGCCCTGTAACAGCTCCCCCATAGCCAACTGTCCACAGGCAATTGCAACTGCTCATCTCTGGGTTGATGAAATAATATCAGTGGCCCTGTGATACACCTGATCATAAGTCTGCTGCCCCCCCCCCCCCATAGCGGGGATGTAATTCACTATCTGGTTCCAAATCTGCAATCTGTCAGACATACCCCTTCCAAATCTGCAATCTGTCAGACATACCCCTACGTCCTCTCTCAAGCAGAAAGGCACTGTGGCGCCTAAATGCTTGGACAATGACCTCATTTTTGGAGTCACTGAAAGAGGGGGAGGTTGGGGATTGGGATGCTTGGGTGCCATAATCCTAGGTGACATAAAACAAAGAAAGAAGGATACAATGCATAAATATCACATAAATAAAACTCCTGGTTATATATACATGTATTATATTTTCAATAGTACCTACTGGAAAAACACAGTTCAGCTAGTAAAATATAAGGTTATGTGGTTGTAATGTCATAGTCAGACACAAACCAAGGTTTGATCCAAAATGGAACTTGGCTGCCCCACCCCCAAAACACCAGGCAAATGACAGTTTGTACCAAGCAAGGAATAACACATCAGTCCCTCCCAAAAATTCTCACAAAATTTGTACACATTTACAACAGAAAATGCATTTTTACACAATTACCAATCAACTCTCCGTGTACCTAGCACTCCCCTAGAGGTGTCTATGGGCTGTCTTAGCCTAACACCCCTGTGTCATTGATGGTATGGGACATTTACATTTCACTGAAATAATATAGAAAAGTGCAAGATAACCAGTTTTATCAATAATACTTGTGATGAAAGTTAATAAAGCTGTGTATCTGTGAAAGTAAAATGACCTCACAAAAAATGTCTATGCCATCAGTGAACTTCTAAAAAAGTGCATACAGATAAAGGTTCCATTTTCTAATATATATATATATATATATATATATATATATATATATATATATATATATATATATATATATATATATATATATATATATAAAATGGTAGCATGAATCCAGAATGTAACTGAAAAAGTCAATCATACCTTAGCAAGATTAGAAGTATTCTGTGCAGATAAATCCAATTAATAGCTATTTTCTTCTGTGTTGTCCACATACACAACTCTCCTCACCTTCAGGTTCTCTAGCTCCATGGTTACCTTTTTATAGTATAGATTCAGGCCTGTGAGTATGGTGAAGATGCAAACAAGAGCGCCCACAGCAGGTGCAAGGGGTTGCATTTGCACCGGCTGACCAGGAGATTCATTTTCTTTTAAATAAATAAAAAAAAAAAAAAAAAATTTTTAAAGGGTGTTCTACTTTAAGAACATCCTTTGCGTCCAGTCGCACAGATACTTCTGCTTTTGTGCGACTGCCGGTTTACATCACCATTTTCCACTCCCGCGCAATTTGAATTCCAAAAGACGTGTGGACTACGCGGATGAAGGTACAAGTGAGAGGTAAGTGTGTGTGTGTTTAAATGTTTAAGAGATTAAGAGGTATGTGTCTGCGTGAGAAATATTTAGAGGCATTACCATAAAGAAATTAATGGAGTCAGAGATAACTATTTAAAAAAAGATCAGAGTCATGTTTCATTCAAGGTACTTTCAATTAGTAATGCTTGCTGCTTGAGTATCCATTCTTCTTGGTAGCAAGGCTAGAAAGGAGAAACAAAAGGCTGCTTTAGCTGCACGATTGCTTGAGGCCATCTAGTAGATTAGACTGAATGTTCATAACATACATTTTCGTCACTCAAAGAGCATCAGGCTTATTGGTTGTCTGGACCTCAGACAGTTGCCAATGAACTTTCTCATAAAATAGATGGACAGTGTTTCTTTCATTATGTGGTATACGATCTTTTTCAGCAAGGCTTCTGATGAGGTTCCTGCTATTAGAGATGGGTGCCATAGAAAAAGTTCTAATTCTTGTAGGTGTTCTTATGTGACACATCAGTAAAAACAACATGTTTATTTTGTAATGGATTGTGCTTCTTTTGTTCTCTGTACGATATGGAAGCAGTTCTTGGAATTTTACTGTGAAAGCGCTTACTCCATATATTAAAACTTTTTAAAGTATTTGTCGCTGTTTTACCAGTGTTTTCATTGACGTTTTCAGCTGTGTGTCCAGATATTGCTGTTTTGCTGATTTGTTTTGTGTTTGCAATGCATGTGATCTTTTAGTTTTTGTTAATTTGATCATTGCTTTGGTTACATGTTTTATATTTTTGTTTGTTTTTGTGGATTTTTTACATGATAAATTGTGTGTTATAGCTTGAGTTGTTTATTTAATTTTGACTTCCCTACTTTGTACTTTTCATAATTGTTTCTTAAAGTGCTTATCAAGACTGTTTAAAGGAGATCACTATACAGTATAAAAGAGACCTTTCTTTTATTTCTACATGTGCATACATGGAGTTAATATATATATGAGCACAAGGGATGCTGGAGCTAAGTACCCTACATGGGGATTGCATAAAGGCTTGTACCCTATGCAAAAATGCATATTTTATCTTATGAAGGTGAGTTTTTAATGGGCTGAACTCAATATGAGCTGCAGTGGGCAGTTTTGCATTTATGCACTTATATACCTCAGAAATATAATGATTAGTGCTCAGAATTATGTTTTTATGTGTCTCTTCAGTATAACATGCTAATGGCTGAATACCCCACTCCCTGCTTAAACAATATAATGTAAGGAGGGGGGTCTCTAAAATCTATAGGTATAGTAACCAGTAAAGCTTAAGAGAAATATTATTTTATAAAGTATATCTTATACCACATTTCATGTATGAAGTACACATTTCTTCAGTAGTAGTATCTGCTCTGACAAGGTTCATAGGTGAATACTATGCTAACTGCTCTAAAGCACAGTTTTAAGCCTAGCTAATAACCTGAAGTCAGAACCAAACCCTGTATCTTGTATCTGTGAGGTAAAGACCTTAACCATTTTGCTAAACCTGACCCTCCCCCTGTTGATCAACACATATGTCCAGAGATACAGTGCTGTAAAAGAATCATTAATTTATATCTTAAGTGCATCAAATTAAAGGGTTTACTTTTTCTTTATATAAAATAACACTGCTGAGGATGTACAAGTCTGAGAGGGTGCAATGTGTTTTAGTTAGACACATTAGCAGTAGTATCACAGCTTGTACTGTGTGAGAAAACACAGTTTATAAAATCATATCAGCTTGATTCTACATTTCAGGCACAAGAGATAGAAGCAGGAAACCAGTGACAAAGTAATGTTTGCAAAGCTGAATGATTTGTTTTTTCATGGCTTATTCTCTGTTAGCACCGAGGCTGTGCGAATGAAAACTGGAGCTGAATTTAAGTCTTTGTTTAAGTATTCTGGTAATTCACTAGCATAACTTAAGCTTGGTTCAGTCATGCTCTTCTGTTACTTTTATATTGGTGAGACAGGTAGAAATCTCCACCCTGGAATAATGCAGTATCTGCATGACAGTAAACACAAGTATTCTGATACCTCAATAGCCAAGCATTTTGTTGAATTTCATAATCTACAGTGAAATGATTTTAGATTAAAGATTGCTATTTCAAAGGAAACAGAATCTTTTGTACACAAAGTAACTGAAGAATATATTTCACTGCAGTACACAAATAACCCATGACAAGAACAATTATTTACTTAAGTGCTGTAGTATCCACTTTTGTCTCACACTATGCCATACTGTTAAAAATAGTTACTACAGATGTACAGAAAAGCCTAATGGAAGCTATATTCACCCAGATAGAGCTTGGCACCATCAGTTTGGTTTGGACATCTAAGATAGGCAGTGCAATATCACACAGTTCTCACAACTATTGGAGGTAGATTGCTACATCTGTAGCTTTAAAGGTTACCATGTGTGACATCTTAATTATTTTAAAAATAATTTATTCTTATACAGTTTTAATATAATATACAAAACAGCCTGTCGTTATTTATATTGCACGTATTCACAATATTCACAATATTTCTACTGTGCAGGGTTTGAATATCTGTTTTTTTTTTAATTAATCTTCTAACATCAGTGTATTCCAGTGATCACAGTGCAAACCACACATTCAAAAATAATGAAATATTAAAAGTAGAACTAATTTATGGAAACCAATATAGCATTGCTGGATCTCTGGAATATGCTGGCATTAGGACGACGCACATTCCCAGTTGGTAAGAAAACATATAAACTGGCAAGAAGCCAAAAAGGAACAGAAATGTTAGTAATTCATTATTGTCATTGGTGGAGTCATGTAGTGACGTGCAAGAGCACTGCAAATTTATTTTATTTTACATTTGTTTACTGGGAAAGTCCAACTGGACAAGCTGTCCTTTTTCAGTGGAAGTCCAGGGAGAAAAGCTCCACATGAATACATCCAGAGATTATACAAAGCTGCAGTAATATAACAGAGACAGTGCATATATACATACAAAAAATGGATGCCTATGCACAATGATATAGAACATACAGTAGAGCAGATTATTAAACTGAGCCAGTACAGCATTTTTACAGTTTGCAGAGGTTTATACATCATTTTCTTTACAGTAGATATTGCCAGACTTCAATTAAGGTTGAAAAGCAGTTTAAAACAACAGAGCTAAAAGAGCTAAAAAAATTACAGCAGTTTTGTAGTACTGTTCCTAGGGAACCTAGTATTTAAAGATAGTTTGTTATTATCCAGGATTAGCAGAAGAGCATATCCATGTATTAGATAGATGGGTTTTAAGGAACTTTTTGAATTTGACAGTGCTCATTGTGTTTTTTATGTTGAGGGGCAGAGAGTTCCGTAATTTAGCTATGTAGTTAGAGTACAGGAATTCTCCAGCTGTGTTGTTAGCTGTAAAGATCTTTAACAGTGATTTGTTTGTGGAATGAAGGACTCATTAAGTTGACTAGGGTTGGAAAATATTGTGAAGGCTAGGGGTTTTGTCTAGATGGTAGAATAATTGACAGGCTGTTGTCAGCTGGCTGTAGGCTAAGAGGTTAGACAGTTCTAACCAACTGAGTTGTCTTAATGCCAGGCTGTGATGAGACTTATGCATAGATTCAGTGGCAAACTTTGCGATTTTATTGTAGCAGGTGTCGAGTTTAGTTATTTCTGATTTCCTTAGATTGGTGAAAATAGGAGATGCATAGAGGAGGGTAGAGACAAGGTGAGTTCTAGCAATGGTGTTTTTTGTGTCACTTGCTAAAAATTGTTTATTCTGGTATAGAAGTCCGAGATTTTTGTGGACTTTCTTTATTGACTGGTCTATTTGATTGTCGAATCTCAAGTGGCTATCGATCACACCGAGAAGTTTAGTGTTTGATATTGGAGTAATATTTGTATTGTTTGCTGATGAGATTTTGAAGGTTGGGTCAGGCATTCTTGTGGGAAAAAAGCATAAGTTTAATTTTATTGGGATTAAGAATGAGCTGAACAGTAGTTAGCCAAGATTCAATAGAAGAGAATGACTGCTGGGTAGCTATTTGAAGTTGTGGTAGTGTGGGGGCAGCACATCTTAGAGCAGAGTCATTTGCATACCGGACAAAGAATGCATGCAGAGTAGAGGTATGGAGATTGTTAGTAAAAAAAGGTGAAGAGGAGGGGACCCAGGATAGAGCCCTGTGGTACTCCGAGTGACTGGTAGAAGTGGAGAAAGATTGTGTTGCCATTTCCCTGCCTGCTGACATCCTGTCAGATAATCCTGGAGCCATGCAAGTGAGGACTGGCTAAGTTTTAGATCAGAAAGCGCTGTGACAAGTTTACTATGAGAGACAGTATTGAAAGCTTTGGATAAGTCAAGAAAGATAGAGAATACAAATTTGCAGTCATTTCTATGTTGATAAACAGTGTTAGTGAAGGACATCAGGGCAGTAGTAGTACTATGTTTTGGTCAGAATCCATGCTGAATGTTAAACAGGAGGTTATTGGTTAAGAGATAGTTTAGCAACTGGGAGTGAATGCATCTTTCCAATATTTTGAACAAGGGTGATAAGATTGCAATAGGATAGTAGTTGGACAGTTCAGTTGATTTTCCACCTTTATGCAATGGTGATTGATTTAGTTCAGCTGCAGTGTATTCTGCAGCCTTTGGATTCAGTGTTATACATTTCATTAATTTGTGGTACAATGTTTTAAATGTTTGTGCTTGTAACATTTTGTGCAGTTATCCAGATTTTTGCCTCATATTTTCGGTTTCTTTCTCATAAAATTGTGTTTTTCTGGCAAATCATTGAGGACTGACCTCAGAAAATAATAGCAGACATTTGAGCTTTAGACTTCATATCATTCAGAAAATGCATACTAATGCAAAACATGTTCTATCCACTTTCTAAGGAGGTAGGGGGAAGAATGTGTGTGACTCATACCTCTCAACTGTAGAGATTTTTCACAGAATGTCCAGATTTTTGCATTACATTTTTGGTCTGTTCCTCATAAAAAGTCTGTTTTTGACAAATCACTGGGATGAGCTAAGGATTAAAGTTACTAAATAAATGACATGCATTTGAGTTTCAGACTCGATATCCTTCAGAAAATATATTCTAATACAAATCCTGTTCTGTGTGTGTGTGTGTATAAAAGGGAGGTAGCATAGCCCTCAGCTGTCCAGGTTTTTGAAGAATGTCCAGATTTATGCCCCATATCCCTCCTAAAAAGGACTGAAGTTGCTAAATAGTTTTAGACATCATATCCTTTAGAAAAATGCATACCATCACAAATCCTGTTATTCTAGCAATTTTAAAAGTTAATGAAAGCAATATTTATAATATGTCCATGTTTATTTTAAGCTTTGTCCAGATTTCTTTTACTAAGAAGTTGAGGTATGTGTGTGTGTGTGTGTGTGTGTGTGTGTGTGTGTGTGTGTGTGAGAGAGAGAGAGACAGACAGACAGAGTGAGAGAGAGAGAGAGAGAGAGAGAGAGAGAGAGAGAGAAATGCCCTAGTTAGATCTAGCAGGTGGAATTTTATTTTTCAAGTGCATTTTTAAGGAATTTTGAGCTTCAAGGGAAGCAAATGTTACGCTGCTCATGCTAAGTCTGCTTAAAATGTGCAACTGTTTTGTTTAGCAAATGGTATCATTATTGTGGTATAGAATTTTAAAGCAGTGTTAGTACAGCAGGTAGCATACTTGCATCTTGATGCTATGACCTGTAGGTTCTATTCTTACAGCATGTACATTTGCATTTTAAGGGGGTATGGTACTGCAGTACTTAGTATGTCCTTGTTTGGATGAGACACCTAATAACTATGAACCTGTTTTTCAGCTTGCCACCCATTCTCTATTGCAATATACCAGCGCACCATTTCTTTTAATGTAACATAGGAAATTTATTCTTTAAGGGCAACAGGCACTGAATTTGTAAATGAAACACTGAAATATAAAGTTGTTTTCTAGCAACAACCTCTTCATTGGTTTCACATCTCTTTAATGTGGAATTATTCAGATGACTTTTACTTCTGCAGAGATTCTGCATATTGATTGATATTGGTGGATTGTATGACAGAAGTTTGAGTGGCTCTTTATGGTTGAAATGTTCTGAATTGGGCAGGTTGTCATTATTGGTTCATATAATTTGTTTCATTGCTTAAAGGAAAAATGTTCAGAACTATAAATTTAAAACACTCTCTAACAAGTAGTGCTGTATTATACAAGGGATATAATTCAATTATTATATAGTATAATTAATACAGTCAGGAAGGTGAAGCAAAGAACTTTTGCATGGTTCTAAAAATTTGTGCAAGGAGCCTATGATTTGAAAACAGCCCAAAGGTAAACTTACCCTGCCACTGGCCAGATGCAATTTCTTTGAATGTGGATTTCAATGCTGTTTCAGTGAGTGTGGGTTTCAAAGGTAGAGAAGTTTTAATGCTAAGATTGTTTTCATTGTAAGACTATTGCTTTGTTTAGGTTTAGTAAATGTCTGTCAGTGTTTGTGCTATAAAATTTGAAATAAAAGTTTTTAATAAAATCCAAATATCTGTAATCATTGTAGAAGTAAAGCATAAAACAGAGTATGCACACTGAGAGATTTGAACAGTGTCTATGACAAATGGGGAGAAATATCCAAGTAATGGGACACTGGAATGACTGCGTGGGTGGGGTTGGGGCTGCATGGACGGGGTGGGGGTGTAGTGGTGGGGGGTGAGGCTGCATGGGCGGGGCTTTGGGTTTGCAACCCCCCTTCAAAAAATCCTGCGGGCTCCCTTGGATGCAAATGAGGTGTGAACGCATTAGAACTGCTGAATCCCAAACTTTTGGCTTTGTGTAGTAGGTGTAATCATAGTGCAGGCACTATCTCACTGTTAGTTGCTAATGGATTGCAACTATGAATGATTACTGGTAGGGAGAAGAAAGCACAACACTAATTCAGACTCCCTTATCTGCAGTGGGTGTGTCACCCGTGTTACACTTACGAAGTGTAGATGTAATTGCATCAAGGTTTAAATGGAAGTGAGCAGCACATATTTCTCAGTTTTTGTTCACTAACAGCCAAACTCCCCTGCTTCTGTTGAAATTGTATATTATTATCATGTAATATTCGCATATATTTTAATGACAGTGATAAAAAAGGCCCTGCATACTGCATGTCTGAGGTTACAGCTCAGATAAGAGAAGAACGAGCACAGTACAAAGAGAAGACAGAGCTGGAATGCTGCAAACAATACTAATAAATGGTTGTATCATCAGTCATTGCACTAAATATGTAAGCATCACATGTACAAACAACTGAGAGTGTACACGTGTTATATGTCTTGCTAATACTGTGGATAAAATGGGACTTGCTTGTACGCACAATGATTTACATTCCTGATGCAAAGATGATGTTCTTCGTGTTTCACTGTTGCAGTCATTACATTTGAGTAATCTGCTGGCAGGTTGCCCTCAGTCAGCCTGAATTTCAAAGTCTTGGGTCCTGCGTCAGTTGCTGTCTACTCTTCCATGATGTCAGGTCGTCAGGGGTATAAAACAAGCAGCCGATGCCATTTTCTTCAGTCTTTCTTGCCGCGCGGTGCCCGAAGCAGAAGCAGTTTGCAAGTGCTGGTCGGACGACTCCTGAAATTTTTGAGTTCGAGTTTCAGAACCAAAGTCTTCACTAAAGCTAAGTACCTCGTTGGGGAAACTTTTTTCTTGCTCCATACCGATGTCAGAAAAAGTTAATAATTGTATTACTTGTGGGAAGCAAATACCTTATAAGGATTTCCATTTATACTCTATTCCTTGCCTAGGCTCTGATGACAACATGCCTGGCTATCAGTTTTGTGTTAGATTCAACCAATGCACTATTAAGCGTCGGTATATTTTTGCCTTAAAATATTTTGGAAACAGATTTAACTACCCTGAAATGTTGTTGGATAGCAATCCGACTACCGGAGTGCACAAAAAATGCAAAGAAAAGGACAGAGACAGACCGTCGAGGTCCAAAACCAATGATGAAGCTTCTCCTAAGCCAGTAGACGGTTCGCCGGTACTCAGTGATGCATTTTGCAGCCCCTGATACCCGCTACTTTAGAGTCGCAGGTCCCTACCGAGACCCATGTGGAGTCCGGCACGCCGCGAGATACTCAAAGTATTGTACCCACGGATGTCTCTCCCTCGGATGGGTCTGGAGCCGCTGACCAGGCACCGGCTTCTGAGGGTGTATTCAGGTCTCAACATTTTTATATAAAACCGACGACAGCTGCAAAACCAAAGACAAAAGCAACTTCTAAGGCTAAAAAAAAACAGCGCATGAGCCATGTGCACAGGCCGCTATGCCTAAAACACAGATGATCAAAATGGCTGAAGACCTAATTACCTTGATCAGGGGTTCCCAACCCCCTCCTGATAAGAGGCCTAGGCAAGACACTGACTATGAATCTTCAGATCAGGTTTCTATTTCTTCTGATTCCTCTTCTGATCAGGAATTATCTATTTCTCCCTATGAGGATTCTGATGCAGAGGAATCTATTCCATCTGCATCACATCCTGAGGATTATTAATTTGGAGAAACCTTACATACTTTGAGGGAGCATTTTCACTGGGAGAGTCGAGATTTCTCAGAATCAAAAAAGAGGCTCAGGGATTTCCTTCTTCTCCCTCAGCACAGGCCTTTAGCCATACCCCCTGTTTTAGACATTATGGATGACGTGTTTTCAGAGTCAAGCTTGACTCCTGACTCCTTACCTCTGGCTCCCAGAAAGCCTGACAGATATTACAGGGTCCCTGACTCACACAAATTTTTATTTAGAAACCCTGCTGCTGACCCTGAAACTATTTCACAGGGTCCAAAGGGAGTTAAGGCCTCAACAGCAAAAATTCCTACCCCCTCTGACAGAGGTTCAAGGGCACTAGATAGATGGGGAAAGAAAGTTTATACATCTGCAACCTTGGCAATTAGGGTCTTAAACTGCCAGTTTCATATGCTCAAGTATCAACAACATGTTATGGGATTGCTGAAACAGAAAATGATTTCTGAATGTGCAGAAAATAAAGAATTGCAGGAATTATTGCATGCAGCTAAACAAGTTGGAAAGCATACTTTGCAATGTGGTTTTGATTCCTTAGAGGCCTCCTGCAGGGCCACAGTTACTGGATCTGTGATTAGGCGGCATGCCTGGCTAAAAGAGCAAAATTTGCCTGATCATGTTAAAGCTAAATTACTGGATGCACCTTTACAGCATGATTTTATTTTTTTATTTATTTAACATTTGTTGACCGGGAAAGTCCAACTAGGTTTCACAGATCCTGTTTTTAGTGGTGGCCGGGAGAGAAATGCTCCAGAAGCATGTCTTTAGAATGATACTCTGTTTGGTATTAAGGCAGAAGAGGTTTTAAAGAAAATGGAAGACAAAGCTAAGTCTATGCAAACTGTAAAAGACTTCTTACAAGTGCAGCTACCAAGATTCAGTAGACACTGGCCTACAAAAAATTGGTCCTTTCCTGTGACCGACAGAGCTCAAAGGGGCAAATACAGACACCCTAAAGGTTCTAGATATCAGGCACAAGATTCTTACAGGTCAAAGCAATGGGATGCTTCTACCTCCAAATCTGGAGGAGATAAAGTGCAACCCTACAGAAAACAGTCCCAGTGACTTCCCTCTGCCATCACCAAGCACTTACCTTTTGGCAGCACCCTTAGGGGGGAAATTAGCACTTTTTGCTCAAAATTGGCAGTTAATAACCCAGGACAAGTGGGTGCTAAACATAGTATCACAGGGATACAGATGCTATTTCCATACTCTGTCAATGGCAAACAGTTGGCCGGATCTGCCAAAAAATCAATGGGCAATGCCACAGAAACAGGTTACCTCCCTCATGGATATGGGGGCTATTCAGCCATTACAGAACAGGAAAAAGGACAAGGTTTTTACTCAAGACTGTTCTTGGTACCCAGAAAGGACAAAGCCTGGAGGCCAATACTGGATTTGTCAATTTTGAACACATTTCTGGACATTACAAAATTCAGAATGCTAACTTTGCAGTGCTTTTGCCCATGCTGGGCAAGATTGCTTGGCTGGTGACATTAGACCTAAAAGAGGCATACCTGCATGTCCCAATAAGGGAATCATGCAGAAGATACCTCCGTTTCAAGGCTGGCTTAATGCATTACCAATTCTCTCCACTGCCCTTTGGCTTATCTACTGCACCCAGGGTCTTTACAAAGTGCCTGGCACCAGTAGTTGCTTTTGCAGACAAAGAAGTATACAAATATATCCTTACTTGGACGACTGTCTCATTCAAGCAGAGAGCAAGGACATTCTTCTTCAGCACCTGGCATTTGTGAAAAGGCTTCTAACATGTTTAGGGTACACAATAAACAAAAAGAAATCACAACTGCTACCCTCTCAAAAGATAACATTCCTGGGTGCAAGCTTGAATACAACTGCCCAGATGGCATTCCTCATGCCAGACAAACAAAGGCAACTGACTACTTACTTCAAACTGATGGCAACAAAAACCCAAGACAAATTTTGCAGGCTTTGGGGTTCATGACATCCTGCATCCTACTGATTCCATATGCAAGACTACATATGAGGAAACTTCAATGGTACCGAAAAAGTTTATGGAGTCAACATTGTCACAGTCTGGAAACAATGATTCCTCTCATTCCCTGCCTACAACAGGAGTTTATATGGTAGGCAAAGGCATGCCACCAAAACACGGGATGGGCGTTCACTCTACCCCTTGCCAGCCAAACCTTAACAACAGATGCATCAGATTATGCATGGGGGGCCTACCTGGTGGGAAGATGCATTCAGGGCATATGGACCCCAAAACAAATGCATCTGCATATCAACCAAAAAGATATGTTAGCTGTTCAAAATGCCCTGATAGCCTTCAAGGACTTACTTCATCCAGGACAACTACTGATAAAGGCAGACAACACCACGGTTATGTGGTATATAAACAAGCAGGGGGGCACGCACTCATACCCTCTTTGCAGACTAGCCATGGCACTGTGGGACACAGCTGTGACTTACCAAGTACATCTTCAAGCTGAATTCCTGCCAGGAAAACAAAATACTTTGGCAGATGATTTAAGCAGAAACCTTATGGACCCTCACGAGTAGAAACTAGATCCACAAGTCTTCAACATGATAACAAAGAAATGGGGGAGCCTGGACATAGATCTATTTGCCTCCCCTCAACATTACCAATTGAAAAGATTCTAAACAAGGACTTACCACAGACAAGCATGGAAAGTGGACACCCTATCCTTCAGTTGGAAAAACCTATCAGTTTACGCCTTTCCTCCTCTGCCTCTCCTTCCCAAGGTCCTACTAAAAGTCAGACAAGAGAAAACAAAGATGATACTAATTGCACCGGACTGACCCGCCATTACTGGTACCCAATCCTAAGGAACTTGTCTCAATACCCAGCTTGGACCTTACTTCAAAGACCTCAATTACTGTCCCAGCAAAACAATCAGATCCTGCACAATCAGCTCCAAACACTGAACCTGGTAGAATGGCTGATCATGTAGTTATGCAAACAACACCTCTCAGTAAAGCTGTGATGGATGTCATTTTGAAAGCCAGAAGGCCTAGTACTAGAAAATCTTATGCTGATAAATGGAAGACATTCTCTGCTTGGAATCAAGCACAAGGAACTGATACAGCAAAACCAAATATTCCTTAGATATTACAATACTTAACCGAGATGCTTGACAAAGGCCTATCTTTCTCATCAATAAAAATCCATGCCTCTGCCATTTCGGCTCATTACAATACAGCGCCACCAATCTTTTCTCATTCTTTACTAAAGCAGTATCTTAGAGGAGCTAAAGGCCTCCCAGAAGATCACCAATACATGCATGGGACCTCAATTATGTGTTGGAAAAGCTCACCCTGACTCCATTTGAACCAGCTGCTACTGCAGATCTAAAGTTCTTATCATGGAAAACAGCTCTGCTCCTAGCAATTACTTCAGCAAGAAGAGTCTCAGAGCTACAGGCCCTCATGGCTGTGGAGCCTTTTATCATATTTTTCCCCAGACATGGTGTCTCCAAGGACCAATCCTTCATTTATGCCTAAGGTAGTTTCCAGTGTGGCTCTTAAACAAACTATTCATCTGCCAACCTTTTATCCAAACCCGCAGAACAAAGGGGAGAGAATTCTGCAGTCCTTGGATGTACACAGACAGCTAAGATTCTACTTGAGCAGGACTAAAGCTCTAAGAAAAACTGAGTAATTACTAGTGACATATGCTGCAGGATCAGAAGGAAAGGCTATTTCAAAGCAGACTATTTCAAAATGGATAAGCCACTGCATTCGTTTCTGCTATTTGCACCATGGCAAACCTGTGCCCAAGGGCATTAGGTCTCATTCGACCAGAGCTGCAGCTACTTCAGCAGCCTTTCTCAGAGGAGTTCCAACCAAAAACATTCTAGAGGCTGCTACTTGGAGTTCTGTTCATACCTTTACAAAGCATTATCATTTGCCTCTCTAAGTCCAGTGCAGGCTTTGCCACTGCAGTTCTGCAGGGCCTTATAGCCTCCCCTAATGCTGTTTAGCTCCAGCCTCCCATCCATAGCTTTGGGATTCTACCCAAATGTAATGACTGCAACAGTGAAACATGAAGAATATAGTACAGTTGTGTACACTTACCATAAATGTAGATGTTCGAGTGTATTCACTGTTGCAGTCCAGGTTACCCGCCCGCCATCCCCCTTTCATTCTGGAGTTTATCTTTCCTTCACTATCTTCTACAACCTATGTGGTGTATTTGCTTGTAGATGAAGGTAAAGTTTGTATTGTTGCATGTATATATAGTTTTTATATATATTTTTGCTACCTTTTTGGGGGCACCTGACATCTGAGGCAAGAAAAACTAAAGAACATGGCATTGGCTGCTTTCTTTTATACCCCTGATGACCTGACATCATGGAAGAGGAGACAGTAACTGACACAGGACCCAAGACTTTGGAATTCAGGCCGACTGAGGGCAACCTGCCAGCAGATTACCCAAATGTAATGACTGCAACAGTGAATACACTCAAACATTTACATTTATGGTAAGTGTACATGACTGTACTTTTCTGTGGCAAAGAGGGATAAGACACCCTTAATGTGATTTGTCTGACAGTTCAAATCCAGATTTATGTTAAAATCTGTAATGTGTGGTAAAATGTATTTTATAATGTTGTTTGCTTTTTTTTTAAGTAATAATTTATGCGTGACATGAGGCTTAGTGCAAACACTGTGAAACAGATAAATTAAATGTCACATAACTTATTTCTATGATAAAGACTTTATAGATTACACCTATGATTCAAGTGTGTATGTAGCACACCAGGTAAACGTGATGAACCACACAACAATATACATAATGTAAAAGTAGAAATAAATTATTTTATATTGTACTAATTTATTGTATGTCACATATGATGGTACTAATTATCTTTTTTTTGTATCTTACCCCAAACTTTATCTCTCTTTTTTATTTTTATATGTGTGATCACAATGTTTTGATGTCATCAGTTTATGACAACTCACAAAATTATTTACAGCAGAGATGTGGCTCAGGCTGCTCCTGCTCCAGCGGCTGCTGCACTGATGCCAGGACATCAGGGACCCAAACTGGCAGTACTGCCTCTGCAGTCCCTGCACTACCTGAGCACTCCACATCAGGTAGAATTACCTCAGAAGCTGATGCAGTGTTACTGTCTGAGAATATTGGCGGAGGTGGGGATTTTGTCACACTCCAGAAGATGCCAGGCATGGTGTGTGAGATCATGGAAATCAACACTGGTGCACACCTCAGTTGGATGGAGAAGATGATTGCAGGAATGCTGGGCAAATAGAAACATCAAGTACTCCAACAGCATGCTGATGAGGGAGACAGTGATAACTTTTCTGAGTGTGATGGCTAGATTCTCACTGTTCCTACATTCGCTGGGCATGGGCATACGATGTCCCCTCCCTGTATCCAGTCATGTTGTCCCCCATCCTGTTCTGTCTCTCACCATCTCTGTCACTTGTCTTATTTACCCTGTTTGCATCCTGTTCCTCACCTACTGTGCATACCTGACCCACAAATACCTATGTCTCTTACCCAGCATTCCTCTATTACTGAAATAAAAACTCATAAATGGGCACCTGCCCCCCCCAAAAATATTGTCACATACATAGCTCTCCACTTCACACATGTGTCTTCTTGACAAACTTGATTTAGTCCAATTAGCTATACACCATGACTGTGTTGTTCTTTTCACCCATCTTTGTTGAGATGACAGTCCAAATTCAGCCAATATTCTATACATATTCATTTTACACTGTTGAAGAAATGGATAGCCATGGTTCTTTCCTACCTCCATCCTGCACCTTCCTATATTGCATTCCCTTTGCTCTTCCCTCTGCTTGCCCCCTATTTCGCAACTTTCCTATTTACCCCATTTAACACCTTTAATCTAGTCAGAAAATAGAATAACGCACCACACACTTAAATAATAAATTCCCAATAAACCCTTCACATTTTGTCCTCTGTGTTTGCATGGAGTTTCACATTGTACACCAATGTCAAGTGATGGTGAATGGCTCTTCAAGTTCAGTGGCATGGTATGGCTACCTCTGCTTAATGCTGCTTAAACCTGCTGTGTGAAGGAAATGCACAGTTAGAGTAGAATAAAGGCACTTGTATTAAAAATGTCATTTAAATCAATATCTCATTTAGCCTGATGACAATATCAGTATGTAACTCCATACATGTACTGTGGGCATAAAGCACTTGAGTACTGTTTATATACTATACTTCACTCTAGTAATTCTCTCTCACATTTCAAATATTATCACATTTAATTATTTAATTGCATCACAATATATATTTAAATTTATTAGATAAAGCTGGATGTGAACCCTGTATCATCTGGACTAAAAGTAAGAGCTTGATGCTCTTACACCTTCTACCATAGTGTCAGCTAGACATCAGGTGTGTTTATTACACTCAGCACTATCCAAAGTGTTGACTGCCATGCCTCTCCAGTTAACATGTTTGCATGGAAGAAAGCAAACCAATAGACCTCTCATCAGAATTTTAAAAATGAAGCAGAGGCCTGCATTTGCTCATTGCTTAACTATCTGCAAATAGGGAAAGCATTATTAATATTTTTTATGGTTATACAACTTATGACAACAGTTATGATATGAACTAGTTATGAACACCATATCAGCACCATAGTACCTATTAGCTGTGTCTGCCATAGCCAGTATGGATAAGTACTTCTCAAGTTCACTAAAAGCCCTTAGATGTGTATTTCATATGTGCAAACACGTTCTCATTGACCGTACAAACCAGCTGTTTGGTGATGCACTTTGGAAAGTGCTTATTATCATGTATTATTTATGTTTACTGCATAGTTAGTATTCATCCCAGTAAATTCCATGTGACAAAATCATCAAAGGGAAGGCACTTTTAAAGACTGAACACATATTTACATTGTAGTCATGTGTTATCTGCACCCATGCACTTGAAACTTGGTATCTCAGTGCTTGTTTGCAAATATCAACTGCTCTACAGAAATAAACACCAAAATTCTTTGTTACATGCCATGTACATATTTATACTGATGATATAGAGTCAGATTGTCTAATACTCGTACTAACATGGACAGCAATTATTCACAAATATGATCCCAAAACTGTGTGTGTCTGTATGTTTCAATTTAAGTGTGTAATGTACACAACATACTGGGAAAAAGTAGAAAATGTCTTATTTCTGCTACATGCATTCCAGACAGATGTTTGCATATAGTTTGTAAAGCTGTCTCTTAAAATATACCTGCACATTAAAAACATAACAGGAAATACTACATTCTCACTTTGCACACCATAACAGGAAATACTACATTCTCACTTTGCACACCACTCTCATAACAGGATATATCAACCAGATCATATACTTTGCACACCACTCTCATAACAGGATATGTCAACCAGATCATATAATGATGGTAGCACCTTTTATAAAGACAACCCTGCAAATACATTCTTCATTGGTGTTGCAGTCATCACATACTGTGTTTTGCAGATGGGAATAAATTAATTGCATGTGTGATAGAGTAGTACAGCAGCCACATTATGTGTGTGTCTGTATGTATGTGTAAGTGTGTGTGCATAGTCAGAGGAACATCAGTCTGTATCATACTGTCATCAATCTAGTGCCATGAAGACCTTTAATATCTTGACACTCATTCATGGCTGCCCATCCATTTCATACAGACTTCCCAACATCTTCTCCCAAACATCCAGTGATAATGTCATCCATTATAAATTGTCCAACAGCATTGAAAAAGTTAGACTTCTGCTGTGGTGCTTGCATTAAATACTGAGTTCTCTAGTGGGTGTACTTAGGTAGGGGTTCTATTCTCAAGACAGTCAATTTGTGTGTCTGTGTGTGTATTCATATTAGCATAACTGTGTTTCCTACAGTTAGAATTTCATTCCCATGGAGTACTAATATGTTGACAGTTGTACATGCCTACACATCCATTTCATTCAGGCCTCCCAACACCTTCTGTCCAACATCCAGTGATGATGTCATCCACTATAAATTATCCAGTGGCATTGTAAATGTCAGACTTGTGTCATTGCACTTGTATTAAATATTAAGTTCTCCAGCTGGTGTACTTAGCTGGGATTCTATTCTCACTGGGGGTATGTGTGAGTTCACTTAGTTGATATTCAAGAGAACATTTTACACCAACATGTGAGACACTCCTATTACCATCTTCTTCTCATCAGACACTGCTGATGTCATCAGTTGTAAAGTGTTTTTGGACACTATAAAAGCCAGACGTGTGCTGCGGCATTGCATTAAGTACTGTGCTTTGTAAATAGTTATATAGAGGTTCTATTCTCACTGTGGTCAATTGCTGTATGTGTGTGTGTGTGTGTGTGTGTGTGTGTGTGTGTGTGTGTGTGTGTGTGTGTGTGTGTGTGTGTGTATGTGCGTGTGTGTGTGTGTTAGTGTGTATATGTGTTCACTTGGTCAACATTTGAGAGAGCATTTTACACCAGCATGTGAGACACTGCTATTACCATCTTCTTCTCACCAGACACTGCTGTCATCAGCAATAAAGTGTTACTGGACACTATAAAATCCAGACTTGTGCTGTGGTGCTTGCGTGAAGTACTGCACTTTGTAAATATTTAGGTAAGGGTGCTATTCTCACTGTAGCCAACTCTGTGTGCATTCCACAATCACTATGTTGATAATTTTAGAATGATATGTGAGTCCACAGCTATGTCAGATACTCCTCTGAGCATCGTGTTGCAGCATACACTCATGATGTCAACCTGTACAACATGCACTCTGATAGTATATAAAACACACCTGTGCTGTGGCATTACCATTAATTACTGTCTTTGCAAGATACTTTACCTACACATATAGGGGTTCCAATATGACACCAGGCAACTTGAGCGTATATACATAGAAGTATCACTTTTGAGACAATTTTCCATGGGGATGTAACTCCACATCCATGTCCTACATTCCACTCAACATGTTCTCCTCAGCATATAATGATGATATCATACTCCAGAAAGTGCAATGCGACAGTGTCACAGCCAGGCATATGTGGTGTTACTACTGTTACATAGGCTGGCATTCATATTCTATACATATACAGGTGTCATGTTCAAATCAAGCTCAGTCTTCTGGTGTATGTTTGTGTGTGTGTGTGTGTGTGTGTGTGTGTGTGTGTGTGTGTGTGTGTGTGTGTGTGTGTGTGTGTGTGTGTGTGTGTGGTTGGTGGTACACTACAGTCATTGCATGATCTTTGGAATCACCCTTCATTTCACTACCAGTTAGGGGAACTTTTGACATAGCCCCATACATCCACCATCCTTCTTTTTCCTCTGGCCACATGATATCCTTCCTGCAGAGAGGGGGGAGAATGTCCTCATGTCAAATATGCATACACACATTATGAAGCAGAGTCCTTCCATGATCCTCTGCTAGCCATCTCCAAACCAGTATGTGTGGTTGCTAATTCTGTCATGCACTTGATTGACATGGGCATCCTGAGCCAGTGTAGCAACTGTCTAATGTACACATGTCAACCCTCTACTCCTAAATCACCCAAGTACAATTTCTGAGAGATACATCTACACTAACAATCTGGAATCCTTGCTCTCTCGCACACGGAACAGTAACATTGAACAGGTTGTCAGCTCACATGCTGCATCACCTATGCAAACCATGTATTTGACACATAAACTATCATACGTAGAGGTACTCACCAGAAACCTACCTAAACAACAGAGACTTTACAAACACAAATATACTACACCTAATATAGCACCTACAGAATACACATAAAAACACAATCACCAATGTCTCACCAAATAAGCCCCTAAGGCAAAGCACATCTAAACCAAATTTTTTAGTCATAGGTGACTCCATTGTAAGACATACATATATTGCAGTCACCAGGTTGGAGAAGGAGAAGGTTATGGTGAGCTGTCTGTCAGGTGCAAGGATCCATCAGATCACACATGCATTCAAGTCTCTCAACAACAAGTTCTGTTAGGATTCCATCATAGTTCATGTTGGTGTGAATGACTTGTGACATGTCTCACTGGACTATATGAAGAAAGACATAATTGTGCTTTATAAATATGTGTTCTAGGAAGGTATGTCCCTAGCCTTGATAAGAATTCTACCCTCACCTAGGATGATATCACAATATAAATAAAAAAATGATTGATTTCAACAACTGGCTTAGTTTTTGGCATCATTCTAAGGGGATTCAATTCCTGTCAGCCTGAGTTGACATGGCTGATAGACCACACTGCTTTGCCTGAGATGGTATTCACCTGTCACCTCTAGGCTTTCAGTTAGTGGCTAAGGCACTTGACTACCCATAGTGCCCTTTTTAGGCAAGGTCTCAAGAACTAAATTTCACATGTGAAAATATCACTCACAAATAAATTAAAGGTTATGCTGCTAATTCTAGGAGTTTAAATCAGAAATTGTAATCCATGGAAGCACTCCTCTCCCTGGAGGATGTTGACATTTGTGCAGTCACAGAAACTTAGTTCAGGGCCACAGAGAGTATACTGGCCTTGCAAAGCTACAATGCCTTCTACACTTTAAGACTGCAAAATTAACATGTGAGAACCAAAGGAGAAGTATCTATCTTCATCAAAGGTAAATGCACCTATGGACTAGTTAGACAGGAAAACTCAATGGAGTTACTCCAAGTTCAATTAACAGTGGGTAAGACCCCCTTGAAGTCATTGTTCACTATAGATCCCCTTCAATGAAGCAAGCTACCCACACTGCTTATTTGGGCCTACTTGAATCAATCAAATTACAACTAAGCACTCTAGTCATTGGTGATTTTAACTATCCCTCCATTGATTGGGAAACTTATATGAGTACCAACACACTTGCACAAAGGTTCCTGGACTTTATTAACACAAATTCCCTGGAATAAATAGTATGCAACCCCACAAGGGGCTCAAATATTCTCGACCTGGTTCTCACCAACATGGGTTACCATTATACCACCACAAGTATAGGGCCCTCGCTGGTTAAATCTGATCACAAATCAGTCACATTTGAAATAGCTATAACACCTGAACTGCTCTTATGTGAAATTAGGCTAAAAGATTTCACCAAAGCCAATTATACCCTTCTAAGGGATGGCATAAATAATTTACAAGCTGTTGTTCCCACAGATGTGCCTTATAAACACTTACACAAATGCATTGACCCAGCTGTACCTGATAGGATCAAAACAAAACCATCAAGAAAAAGCAAGCCTCCCTGGTGGACATCTAGCATTACTAAGTTATACCACAAGAGGAAGAAGTTACTGTCTAAGAATAAAAATGAGAGGTCTCAGCAATAAAAGAACACCCTTCTCTGCTTGAACAAACAAATAAGACAACTTGTAAAATCCTCTAAGGGCAACTTCAAAAAAAATTATCAAGCATAACTAAGGATAACCATAAGGCATTCTTCAGCTATGTCCATAACCTAAAATATAGGATCCAGATGTGCGCTGAACTAGCTGTGGATGGCATCACATGCACTGATACTGTGAAAACAGCTAATCAATTTGCTGACAGGTTTGGCAAAAATTTCACCTCTTTTCCCCTCCAAATATTCCACAAAGCATTCCCTCTAGATCACCTTCACCTTGCATCTCCAAAGAGCAAGTCATTAATGGTCTATCCAAGACAAAAACACAACCTCTATGGGATCAGATGGCATCCCAGATTGCATTTTCAATGGTCTAGAACATGAGTTAGCAACTTCATTAGGTACTCTTTTCAACCACAGTCTGAGCACTGGTTTTGTCCCTACTGAATGGAAAACAACAACCATCATCTCCCTTCATAAAGGGGGTACAGCAACAGACCCTGGGAACTACAGACCCATAAACTTAACCAGCCTTATCTGTAAGGCCATAGAATGAATCATCATGGACCTTATAAATAAGGATATAGGTGATATCCAAACCCTTGATATGACAGTTTAGTTTTGTCAAAGGCAGGTCATGCCTGCTAAACCCAGTGGACTTCTTTGAAAATGTCACCAGAGCCATAGATGAAGGCAAATCTGAGCACCTACCTTGACTTAGCCATGGCTTTTGACACAATCCCACATTCTAGCATCATTGGTAAACTCTCCCAGTTGAATATCAATCCTTATGTCATCAGGTGGGCTGCAAGCTGGCTCACCAACAGATCAAACTCAGTCAAAGTTGGGGAATTTACCTCAACCAGTAGACCTGTCACCAGTGGAGGTTCCACAGGGGTCAGTTCTGGGCCCCCTGTTGTTTGGAATATACTTTTCAGAAGTTCAGGCCAAAACAGAGGGGCTGTGGCTGACTAAGTTTGCCGACAACTGCAAATTAGGTGCAGTCATTGAATCCCCAAAAGATGTCAATATACTTCAAGACGGACTTACACAAACCAATGATTGGTGCCAAAGCCATGGACTCAAACTCAATGCTAAAACATGCATTATCATTCCCTTCAGTAAAAATGATATCCCTGTAGACTATCATATAAATAATAATATCCGGGTCAATATTAGATACTTAAGTTACTGAACTTCGAATACGATATGATCGAAATCATATCGTCAAAGTCCAGTAACATCGAATATCTAATAAAAACAGTAAATAAAGTTAAAAAACAGAACTACTTGCTCTAAGAAGAGGGACAAGCCCCCCTGCACCCCGCTACTTAAATATTCCAACTCCAAGACCGCACTACATCGAAGTAAATGGAAATCTCCCCTTACGGAGATTTCCGTTTACCTCTTCAATGTTCTGTGGTTTCGCTATTTACGTTTCGGCAATGTCAGATTCGACATTGTGACCATTCAAAATTCTGATATAGACCCATAATATCCTAAGTAACAACTCAGCAGTGAGAGACTTGGGAATTGAAGTTGACTGTAGCCTAAACTTTGACCACCATGTGTCTGCTCTGGTTAGGAAGGCAGTCTATGTCGCACACCACATTAGCAAAGACATTGCCTCAAGAGCAAAAAAGGTCAAAACACCAATGTACTTAACCTTCATTGGCCCAATAATTGAGCGCAATGCTTCATTTGGTATGTACCTTATTAGGCACCTGCAGCAACTTGAGAGACCTCAGAGATTTCTAACCAAGAAAATTAAGGGTCTCCCGCACACGTCATACATTGACTGACTAACTATCACTGTACTCAGTAGCATACAGACTACTTAGAGGAGACTTGTGCCTGGCCTACAGAGCAGTCAGACATCCAAACCTAATGGAAATACTTGGCGTCAAATGGGACAAGGGTCACCCACTTCAGAGACCTTAACCTGGTCTGTGACATAAATAGAACCTGCTGGAGAAGAGACAGATATGTCTCTCAGAGGTTGCCACTCCTCTGGAAAAGGCTACCAATTCACATCAAAGACCCTCTGTGACCCTGTTTAAACATAGCCTGGATGACTGGATGGGAAACTGTAAATTCCTGCCTGGGATTTCACCTATGACCCTCCTATATATAGGCAGTCATTGCTAACTAAGATCTCTAGTTTAGGCAAGATCCTTTGTATTGGGTTTTTCTAGTATTATATTGGATACACACAGCTTATAAAGACCTTCTGGTCAATAGCCCAATAACCACCTATGAACCTATGTCCCATATGGACAGTTGCAGTATGTAATGCAATCCAACAGATATACACATACACATAATAGTCTTACTATCTTCCATAATGTAGATATAGGGAGTTTGTTTGGGTCTATATTAGCAAATCGAAGGAACTGAAATGCGAATACTGCTTCATCGACATGAGTCAAACTCACAGGTAAACCAATGGCCACATCACCAATTTTTTTCCAAGAGAAAAAAATTGGTAGGCCAACTACACACAACACATGAGTACAAACATAAAGTGGGGGGGCTTCACCCTCCACACACCCCAATGTAGGGGGATGTGCCCCCCACACCCCCATGACTAAATATACTAACTCTGACATCACACTACAGTGGGGAAAAGGGGAAATTCACAGCAACAACTAACCAATTTTTTTTTCCCTAGGAAAAAAATTGGTGATGAGGCCATTCAGTTACCTGTGAGTTCAACACATGCGTCAATGAAACGATATTCACATTTCCATTCTTTCGATTTGCTAATATAGGCCCGTTTATTTCCAATGGTATAATAATGGATAGAATTTTATGTGATGTTTGCCATTAGCTTAATAATGACCTATGACCCTGTGATCAGTTGACATGTCAATGTTGCTGTCATTGACGTGCTATATTGAGGTGTGGATATACAGTATGGCTCCAACTGGGTATTACAATCTGTGATGTGAGCTAATGTATTGATGGCCATTGCTGCCATTTCCTCCTTCTATTGCAGCTGTAGTAATATGCCTCATGAGAACTGTTGACATGGTATGATACACTTTTATATATATTGTTGGCTTAGTGAGACGTGTTGTTGTAGTGGAGCAGATCAACGTTCTACACAGTTCACATCCACCATCACAGTGTCACTTACAGTATGGCACAGGTGCGTATGTGTCCACATACCATCATTAAATGTTCTGTAACAAACATCAGTAAAATTCATATTGATTACATGGTCACTTAAGTCTTGCTTCATACACGTTATGCTGTGCTATACATAAGAATTTATCACATGTTTTGATTTGATTGCAGTCTTGTGAAATTCATTGTATGTGTAGTTGCATTGCTATTCCCAAGGATTACTGAGGTGGTCAGCAGCACCTCTGTGTAACTATTAGCATTTGTGATAGGAAATGTTTTGTATTAGTCACAAACAAGTGATCTGAAATATGCCCTTATATGGCATCAGGCTGCTCAAATGCAGCTTTCCTATGAAACACATATATGGCTATGTGTTGTAAGTATGTGTCATTGGTACAGTTGTATGACAGTGTGAACATTACCGATTTGTGGAATGCGATGAATGACCAGGTTGTATTTGGAGGACTTTTCACAAATCATTTATTCCAATAAATGTGAAATGTTAATGTTAGTGCACAACTATGCACAGATCTATATGTGGATGCCACTAGACATACCCAGCAAGAGAAAATAGACAATCCGCAAGCTGACAGTTTGTCTCACACATCACCTCCATATTACCACTGACCCTCAACTAAAGTATACATGCAAATATTACTCAGTTTGTCTCACACATTATCTCCATGTCACCACTGGCCATCAACCAAAGCATAAATGCAAACATTACTAAGTTTTTATTCTCAGGAGGGCAACTCATCTGTGTGCTCTCTATGTCTGATAACACAGAATCAGTGGGCCCTGACAGCATCACATGTTGTCTATACCGTGACCTAAAACCTGACCTACCAACACAGCCTCCAGATAACCTATGTTCCTGTAGAAGGGTGTACAGCAACATGCATCCTTCTGACTGGGGGGGGGGGGGCATCACCTGATGCATGGAGATATAGACCCATCCTGACTCTCCTCATTTTTGAGGTAGGCCAATGAGTCATCACGGACCTTCTGTAAAAGGACACGGGTAATATCCCAACTGTGTGCCAAACCCATGTTTGATTTGTTAAGGCTACATCATGTCTGTTACATCTGCTTGCTGTCTTCAAGATGCTTACAAAGTGCATGCATGATGAGAATACCATCATCCTGCATAACAAGACCTGGCCAAAGCATTTGACACAAATCCACAATCAGGTGTTACAGAAAAACTGTCTCAAGTGGCCACAAACATTTACATCACCAAGTGGGTATACAACTGGATCACATATGTGACAGATAAATATGTTGCAGTGTGTGAAGTCACCTCTATCTGGAGTCCAGTGGCCAGGATTATACTTCAGAGATTTGTGCTAGGCCTTTTTCTGTTCATTATTTAAGTCTCAGATGACAAAACTGACTTATATATCTTTTTTCCAACCAGCTTTGTGGAGGACTGCAAATTGCAGAGAATCATTGAATCCAAATGTGATATTGGTATAATGCAGACAGTATCAACACACACAAATTGTTGCTACCACAGCCATAGGGGGATTAGTTCCATTATTAAAGCAACTACACAAGATAATTACAATATAGGCAGCACACCTATATGAGTAGACCAAGTTGTATGTGATTTGTGTACTCGGGTAGATGGTATGCAGAGCATCCACTAGCATGTACTCACAGAGGTGATCACTGCCTTGTATGTAGCACAAATCCTGAGTATGTGTGGGATATCTACATCAAAGGGCATTCTAGTGCCATTGTTCACAGCCCTCATTGAATACAATGCACCCGTTTGTATGTACCTCCTAACATCTTCCAGGGATGAGTTACTCAAGTGTACCACTTGCCACAGTGAGGTCCCACACATCTTATTGGCCATACCTAAGATTCTTTTTTGTGCATAAACATTAGGGATTGATGGTGCAGAACCCCATTCAATGTATTATACAAGCTGTATGTGTGATATGTGTTCCTGTGGTGCACACAGTAAATACATAGCTGATTGACAACATTGATGGCATGGATTACAGTTGTGATAGCATGGATTGTGGCATGTATATGCCATGCAAACCTGCCTTACTAGCTAGGATTGCTCATAATTTCAAATACAGGTGTAACAATGTCCCTTCTAACACCTCTGACAGATGTTAATTTTTGAAGAAGGTGTGCTTGATTCCCTTATAGATTACTGACAAATCATGACACTTGTACAAGTGTGTTCTTGTAGAACCATCTATAATCACTCACATTCACATATGTTATGTCAAAAACATGGATTAATGGTGGTACTAAGCTGATATTGTACATGATTGTGCATGCTTCTATCTACTGTTGTCCCTGATCTTGTTGTGTCCCACTTGGTTGAGAACTATGCTGACACTACAGTCATAGGCAACTCATTTTGCACAGCTTCTCAATGTGAGCCTCCCCCCTATTTTATATACCATCACTGATAAATGTACTCTCCACTATTCATGTCAGGATGCTTCTATCATTATGAATCATCTCCATTGATATGTCATCTTCTGTGACAGTCACAGAATATACAATAACTGTGGGATGTTTTTGACTATACCCACACAGGAGGTGTACACACCAGTACATACTGTATCATGTAGATATGTAATTAGTGTTCATGCTGCAACTGTCTTGTCTTTGTGGTGTATGTATACTGACATGCCTTTATCTGCTGTACATTACCATGTTTCACTTGTCCTCTTCCCTTGTATTCATTCCTATAATTCATGTGTGTGTCCCTTTTCAATATACACACTTCCCCTGAATAATTATTTATAATGCAGTCTATGTACCCTTGCTGATCAGTTGCAAAACTTGTATTCAGTATGCCTAAAACAAGTTTGCACAGTACTCTGCAATGAATACACTTTCATAAAATGTGTTGGAACTGTATACATTGCTTTATATTAAAACCTGGTAGTTAATGTGACTTTCTGTGCAATCCCACAATTCTAGGTTGCCACATAATGCATGCACTCAAGTCACTCCACAACAAGTACAAATATGACTCTTGTCATTGTCCATGTTGGAGTGAATGACTTGAGATGCAACTCCCTGGACTACATAAAAAGAGACATGGAAGAGCTCTCAGATCATGTGGCCCAGGCAGGTATGACCCTAGCCCTGAGTAGCATCCTGCCTTCGCCCAGAATGATACCACAGTATAAGGACAAAATTATTGATTTCAACAATTGGCTAAGCTTCTGGTGTCATTCAAAGGGGATCCAGTATCTGTCTGCCTGGGACGACATGATCGACAGATCACGATGCTTTGCCAGAGATGGTCTGCACTTGTCTCCCCTGGGATTCAGGTTACTGGCTAAGGCTGTTGCCACCCCTATAGTGCCTTTTTTAGGCAAAGTTCAAAGGACAAAACCACCACTGTAACAGGTACAAGCATGCAAAATCTGAAGGTAATGCTACTCAGTGCTAGAAGTCTAAACCTCAAAATGCACTCTCTCGAGGCACTCCTAAAAATGGAGAACATCGATATCTGTGCAGTAACTGAGACCCAGTTCAAGCCTCTAGAGAGCACCCCTGCAATACCAGGCTACAACTTTTACCACACTTTTCGGCCACCAAACCAGGACCGAAAAAAATAAAAAGGTGGAGGAGTGTTCATATTCACCAAGGGTATTCACAACACCAGGCTAGTTGCAACACTTGTAGCTTGCTACAGATCCCCCACCATGCCCCAAGATTGTCACTACACCTTTCTAAACATACTGGAAACTATTAACATACAACCAAACACCCTAATACTGGGTGATTTCAACTACCCTGCTATTAACTGGGAAAACTACTCGTGTACCAACACCTTTGCCCAACTTTTCTTGGAATTCATAAATTCCAATGCCCTGGATCAACTAATCCTTAGTCCCACCAGGGGCTCCAATATCCTAGACCTGGTCATTACCAACATGGGAAATCGATGCTCTGCACCTATGGTCACCCCCTCGTTGGTCAGGTCTGACCATAAGCTATTCACCCTTGACATCTACATCCTACCCCCAACCCCAGTAAGGAAACCTCCTTAAAAAAACTTCTCCAAAGTCAACTTCATGATACTCAAGTCAGAAGTGACAAACTTCATGACACCCATGCAGACGGGAACTGAAAGTTCGACTGATGAATCCTATACTAAGGCACTGTACGAGCACATCCACTCGTGCATGAATCGTGCCATCCCAAATAGAACCAAGATGCTCTCCTCCAAAAAAAGGAAGCCAATCTGGTGGTCCCCTGCCATAAACAAACTTCACAACAAAAGGAAAAAACTGTTGCAGAAAAGAGGAAAATCCCAGGATGCAAAAAAACTCCCTTACCAGCCTCAGTAAGAAGCTGAGATCCCTCATAAAATCCTCCAAACTAGTTACAAAAATAAAATTGCCAAATATTCCAAAGACAACCACAAGGCATTCTATAGCTATGTCAAGAATCTAAATGGCAATGCTCAGATCTGCTCTGAGCTGCAACAGAATGGCATTAAATATACTGATCCCAAGGATATTGCCAATATCCTGGCAGATAGATTCAGTGCAAACTTCACCCCCCTCTCACCCTCTAAAGGGCCCATCTCAATACCGAAACATTGCCAAATTCCAGTAATAACGGCTACAGAGGTAAAAAATGCACTCTCCAAAGCTAAGAATACAGCATCCATGGGACCAGATGACATACCAGGCTGTGTACTACATGAACTACAAAATGAACTGGCACCTCTCCTAAGTGTCATATTAAATCATAGCCTCACCTCAGGCTTTGTGCCCACTGAGTGGTGCACAGCTACATTTATCCCACTCCACAAGGGGGGATCCACCTTGGATCCCTGGAACTACCTCCCCATCAGTCTGATGAACCTGATCTGCAAGGCCATGGAATGTATTATCATGAAACTTATAAACAAAGACATTGGCAACCTTCAAACACTGGACCCCACGCAGTTTGGGTTCGTGAAGGGCTGATCTTATCTCCTAAACCTGATTGACTTCTTTGAATCAGACTCCAGAGCCATGGATAAGGGTAAGGTGGTCCACACAGCTTATCTGGACCTCACCAAGGCCTTTGATACCATCCCCCACTTTGGAATCATAGATAAACTTACTAAGCTGGGCATTAATCCCTACGTCACTCGATGGGTTGCCAACTGGCTAACTGACAGAACCCACACTGTAAAAGTAGCTGACTCCAAATCCAGCTTCAGGCAAGTGACAAGTGGAGTACCTCAGAGTTCAGTCCTGGGACCACTCTTGTTTGGCATCTACTTCTCTGAAGTACAGGCCAATACTAAGGGACTCTGGCTAACAAAGTTCGCAGATGACTGCAAACTGGGAGCCATTATTGAATCTCCATATGATATGGATACTCTACAAAAGGGCCTAACAGAAACAGATGCTTGGTCCCAGAGCCATGGGCTCAAGGTCAATGCCAAGAAATGTATAGTTATCCCTTTCGGAAAAAACATGTATCCATGAATTACCACATAGGTGGCAGTACACTAAACACTAAAAGTGTGATAAGAGACTTAGGGAAACAGGTGGACAGTGGTCTCACCTTCAATAACCACATTGCCACAACAGTCAGGAAATCCTTCTATGTGGCACACCTCATCACTAAGGGCTTTTTATCCCAAAAAAAGCAGGTTATTGTCCCACTGTGCTCATCCCTCATTAGACCCATCATAGAATACAATGCCCCATTTGGTATGTACCTCTCAAGACATCTGCAACTACTGGAAAGGCTGCAGAAATACCTCACTAAAAGAATCACAGGCCTAAAGCAGATGCCCTATGCTGACCATCTAAAAAAACTCTACCTATACTCTGTCGCATATCGTCTACTCAGAGGCAATCTCTGCTTAACATACAAGGCCATGTCAAAGCCAGAGCTGTTGGACATGCTACACTTAAAGAAATCCCATTTCCTCAGAGACACATGCTCCAGGGATCTAAACCTTGTCATCACAATAAACAAAACATGCTGGAGGGACAGGTTCCTGACCCAGAGACTCCCCAGACTCTGGAATAGACTGCCCATACATGTCAAGCAGAGTTCCTCTTTGGCCCTCTTCAAAAGTAACCTTGATGATTGGATGGGAGATAGGAAATTCACACTGGGGATCACGCCAGTCACCCTGCTAGACAGGGGTCCAGTGAAGTAAATACTGTGGGAAGAAATAGCCAGGGAATTCTTATGGCTAGGCTTGTATAGGCCCTAGGGCTGATAGCCTAGTACCAACCTATGAACCTATAGGTAAACAAGTTTACATGTCTGCAGGTGTTCATGTTGCTTTACATGATTTCTTGGCCAGCAAGAAACCTCGCTTGTATCCATGTAAGCATGATGCGTGGCATGCATATGCAATTAGCGCTGCTGGTCGTTGCTCTTAACACGTAAACTCCATGTAGGCTTCGTGCACAAAGTTCATTGAAGCCCCAGGATTATTTATTCATCTTTTTCACATATTGCCTACATTTTCACAGAATGGTATTCTAATATTTATATAAATAACTCTAAGCTATTAAATGGATGAGGATGGGATAAAAGTTATATAGAATTCCAAGCAGGCTATGGAAGTAATGGAGTTGCCATCAAGTCAACTACTAAATGGGATGTCTAAGTCTGTATTTAGTGTAGAACAATTAAGACATTAGGAACCTTGAACTGCTACAGCATTAGTCTCCTGATTAAATAAAAAAAAATCTTGCTTTAATACACATTATCTGCTGGTTTACCTCCCAAAGCATTGCTGTTTGTAGAATCAGTGATATATGTGACAATGACTGATGGAATACTGCCTTTTCCTTCCGTCTTTTGTTATAGGTTTATATACTTATAACTGGAATTGAACCAATAAACATCAGTATCGGATTGCTTTGCAAATTAATATTTTATTTTCTTGACAGGAAAGTTGGTGCATTGCTAAAAGGTATCATGCCGCTATGACTGCTTCTTTAAAGCATTTTGAAATGTGCACAATTTTTATTTTCTTATTCTTAACTGGATGATTTGTAACAGACTAATAATATATTTGTCTATTTATCATATGTCTTTTAATTAAGTTGTTTTCTAAGTATATGAGCAAGATTAACATTTACTATTTACTCCTGAATTTTATAAGCACGTTTGGCATGTGTTTCATTAATGAATTTTGAGATGTTTCCAAATAATTAATTACTATTACTTTAGGTATGTGATTGACTTACTTTTAAAACGTAGGTACATGTTTCTGTTTATTAGTTTTAATTTTCTGTATTCTAGTATTTTAATAATGGGCTGTCTTAACTTCGAAAGGAACAGTTCCTGAGTATTCAATATTCACAGTGCTGTGACATACTGAATATTCAAAAGGTAGAATGTCATCACATCTGTGGCGTTGATGTTGGCTCAATGTGGACAGGACCTATTCGGGGTTTGTTACTGCCCATCCAGGAGTGATGTCTCTTGAAATAAGCTGTTGTGGCAAACCCCCAGCCAGCACTGCCCCACCTCTGCCAAGGGTCGACAGCTGCTTAGGACAACTAGTGCTGGATCCAGATCTGCTCCTTGCTAGAACTTTTGCTATCACCTTGATGTCTACATTTATTCAGGAGATTGGTCAATAATCCCTACTTCCATTCTGTCTTCCCCTTTTTTGGGATCACTGCCTGGATCTTTTCATTGTGTCTTTTTCTCATGTATCACTTATCATTTCATACTACTTCTTCATACCTGTCCATATTACCTCTCTGCCCTACTTGCAGAACTTTGCCAGGTATTCATCTGGGTCTCCCTCTTTCTGCCTTTCATTGCAATCACTGCATCTTTGATCTCTTTCATCATAAGTTTTGCATTCATTTTTTTCCCTCTGTATTCCTTCTTTATAACCTCTCCTCGTCTGCAATCTCCCAATGAACTTCATTTTCATTCTTCTTTTCCTGGTATATTTGTTGGTAGTATTTTTTTTAAAAACTCCACTAAACCTAATATTCTCCTCTATGATCTGTGCATCCTTTCCCCAATGCTTAGTACTTCTCTCTCACCTATTTTTTCCAGTAGCATTGCCCTATTTCCACTGCAATTGTTACCTTTCCTGCTGGTTCAGTTTTTATTACTGCTTCCTCTGTCCTTCGTGCTTTTCTGTCTAAAATATATTTCCACATTTCACTTCAAATCCTACTCAGTTTTCATTCCACGTTTATATCCCCCCTCATGATTTTTTCCTAATTGCTCCTTTGATTCTTTCCCAAGAGCGTTTCCCAAATTCTATCCTATATAGTGTTCTGCTCCATTATTTTTTGTAACTGTTGCTTCCTTTACTGATCTTTCCACGTATTGCTGTTCCATCTCCTTTCAACTCCCCCCTTCTTTCCCCCTCTGTTCTTATTGTCATTGCTTCTGCTGAATGATCTGATATACATCTCTCCCTTATTTCTATCTCTTCCACCATTTTTAGAGTTTCTTCTTTCCCTACTATTCTGTCTAGCCTACTGCACTGAATCATGTGATTTCTGGTAAATATGTACCCCTTCTTTTCAGTCAGTCTTACTCTTCATATATACCTCTAGTCTCCTTCTTTCCAAGAGGGAAAGTGGTACCAGACCCAAATGTCATCATGGGTATCCATCCATTTGTCCATCTTGTGCATGAAGACAGTCTTGGAGCAAGCTGGGTCTTTTCTGATGGCCAGTTTTGGAAAAATACCTGCAAGTGTCTGATCTGACATCAAGAACCTTATCCACTAGGCCACATTTAAAAATAAGAAAGTTATAAGTAATCTTCCTTTTCCTCTGTGAACAAGTTCTAGTTCATAGCTGGATTTCAAATTTAACACTTGCAAAGAATATAGAGTGATTAATTGCTAAGAATAAGTAATATCTAATACTACTCTGATATCGACAGCTTAGTTCATAAATATGATAACCTGCTCCTTTAGGAATACACTGGCATAATAAAAAGACTAAGCAAGATCCTGAATGTATTTTCTGGGGCAGTAATTCAATCTAAAGGCCGAATTCCAGCAAAATGTTTTTAGGAAAATATATTGCATAGTTAGACTCAGGTGTAAGCAACATGCCAATGTATTTGTTACTATGTGGAATGATGAACTGCAAGTCTGTCGTACTACATAAGTTGATACAACTATGGAGATCTTACAAACAATTGACTGTCTTATGAATTTTATCATACAACAGAAGGAGTTTCTCTTTACTTATTGGGCCCCAGATATATCTAAATTCACAAGTGTACTGTTCACATGGTTGAGGGCCTTTCCCATATTCATCAGTACTGCCCAAAACGTTTTCTGTGGTGGCAAAAAACAAGAGATTTTTTACTCGCATTATAAACCAAATCTTACCATTAAATATGGCTTTGTGGATAAGGAGTTCATGTGAAAAGTTTTCCTTCACTAATTAAAAAAAATATTTGGACTCCATACCCATTAAAATCATTCTGTTTCTTTCTGGAATCAGGCTCACTCAGACTTTACTACTGCTCAGATTGTTTTCTGGACCCTAAGCTTGCTTTATTCCTTACTTTGTCACCAGTCCTCTGAATCGTCTCTGACCCTCTCCACCAGGTCATCATAATCTACTCATGAAATCCATGACTATTGTTTTTGTCACCATGTTCTTACACTTACACTCCTGTAAACCACACAGTGGAGGGAGTGGAGTAATCACTGTTGGCCAGTGCTGTCTTTACTCACTCATCCATGACCTCATCCACCTTGTTTAAGACTACAACCAAAAATATGTCCTTTCTGATACATTCCCATAATAATTGTATGAATCCCTAACAGTTCAAGACCTCAGTCATTGCCCACTCCTCTTCTAGCCTGCAGCTCAAACTCTTACTACTAGTATATTTAGGTGTCCTTTA
The DNA here is from genome assembly GCF_019279795.1 of Protopterus annectens. Lineage (NCBI taxonomy): Eukaryota > Metazoa > Chordata > Ceratodontiformes > Protopteridae > Protopterus > Protopterus annectens. Next base: position 871,649,149 of record NC_056735.1, read on the forward strand.
TCTATAATACACACCCCCTGTTGTGCTGTTCTTCAGTTTCTCATTCTCCTACTCCCTTAGTGTTTCAAGGGTCTGGGGTTGATACACTGCATTATTCCATCAGCACTGCCCCATCCTCTACCTTAACCTGCAATATACTTACGTATGTTAATGCCTTGTTCTCTCTTTTGCCCCTTCATGGTGTGGTATTTATTCTTTTCTTCTCTCTAGCATCCCATTTAACACTCTCTTTTGTGTAAAACACTGTTACAACTCCACCCTCACTTCTCTGTCATTCTTGAATAACCTATTATCTGGAACCTCCACACCCCACTCCCTCTTGTCACGGCCCATTGCCCTGTGATACCAGCAATTTCCATCCTCCCTTCCTGCATCACTGCAATCAGCTCTCCCTCTTCTTACATAGCCTGTTTGCACTACATAATAAATTTACCCAGCTTGTATTTGTTCCTCTTCTGTTTTCTGTGACCTTTCTTTCCTTTCTATTGTTTGAGCATATGCCTTCTTTTCTGTATCCATTATAACCCCTTACGTTTTTCAGTTTATTTCAAAGATACTGTCACTGAGCTGCACAATTTTAGTCCAGATCTGAGCAGCTCTTTACATTCTGGGCTAAGCTGGAATCTGCTGCTGGAAAGAGCTGGTCTCCTTGCCAGGTCTTTCCCCATCTTAAACCATTCCCAAGAGCCCTGCACCTTTTTCTTTTGTCCATTGCTGCAGCCAGTCATTACTCTCCATAATTGTCTGTTACATCTCCTTTCCAACTCCTCCTCTTCTTTCCCTCTCTGTTCTTATTGTCATAAGAACATGGAAAAGTATCACCTCTGAGAATGCTACCTCTTGTCCCTATTCTGGCATCTCTGGCCCTGTTTGATAGCTCTCAACTCTTATTTGACAGGTCATTGATGTTTACATGCACCTCAAAATGCATTCTGTCACTTCACCTTGATTACCTTGCTTGTCACCATCCTATATAAGTCTTAAATCTGAGCCTTGAACCCAGTTAATTATAATCTGATCTTCCCTGGCTCCCTTGCATGACTCACTTCCCTTAAGAAGCAAGTCTCAATCACTAAAGCCTTCTTTTCTCACTCTCCATGCTTGCTGTTGCCTCATTCACTTCCTACCTGATATCTAAACCTCTCTTGTATAACATGTCCACCTCTAGTTTCACTTCCACAGCTCTGTTCACTATATGTGCTGGTTGCTTTACTCCTTCTGATGCATCTGTTTCCTTTCCCATACCGTTCCACTCTTTTTACAAGTTCTCTTTACTGTTCTGCTGCCTCCATCATCTGTCTTTCCCATATGTCTGAGCAGTCTTTCCCTTACCATTTTTTACCTGCACTCCATGTGGTATTGGTTGCACAACTACTTCTGCCTCCCCTTCATCAGTTGTAAGTGTAGTCTGCACCTGCCCCTCCATCTGGGCTTCTTTCTCATTGTCCTCTCTTTCATGGCTGCATCTGCCATGTTTTTTCTTACTCTTATTCTGTACCATACTACTTGTCTGTACACCTCATATAAAATCAGATATGCTCTCATTTTCCCAGCTATTCTTCCTTAACATTACTTTTTATACTGTATTGTCTACTGGACTCCTGTTGCCTCTTCCCATTTCTGCTGTTTCTCACCATATTAGCCAGTATGTTATCATCTCTAACTCCAATGTTTAGTTCCCCATTTTCCTATGGGGTCTACATGCTCTTTCATCCAAAGGTCCCTGAACTAAACTCCTACCTCCCATGCAAAACACATTGCAGGTTTCTCTGTATCTCTTTTTCTCCCTGTCTCCCACTTTTCTTGTTGAATGTGTTGTGCTATTTTAATATTCTCTAGCAGAGTTGTAGTTAATTATTATGGTGACCAATGCAACCCCCACGATCTGGTGCCATCCCTCAAGTGTAAGTTGAGAAGCCAAAAAAAGTCCCATTTTCCACCAGAAGTGAGGAGAAAAAACACTTCTTTAAACTGTAGCAACTTCTTGTTACAGTTGTACCAAGCAAGAAGTTATAGTTTATGACACACATGAACACTGAATCTTACAGTATTAAAAAAAGAAGCTCTTCCTTCATTTTAAACCATAGCAACTATATGCTATGCTACATTTGTAGCAAGCAGTTGTTACAGTTCATGCCGTACACGGAGCACTAAAGCATATCAGTTCTAGGACAAAAATGAAAAAATAAAACAACTCTTCTCTCATTTTAAACTACAGCAAACTGGTTGGTACAATTTATGCCACAATGCATTGAAGAAAGATTGTCTTCTGATAATCATTCCACCTAACATTTTGTGCCCAGGAAGCTGCTTCCTTTGCCTCACCCTTTCAATACTACTGCTGTCCATACTTGTATTCCGCACTTCTTTCATTTTTATTATATATTTTAATTGCATAGGTACATATTTTTAAGGAGCAAACTTGGCCTTTCTAACTGGTGTACCTGTCACTCATGAAATAAATTATTAATGTATAATTAAGTTTAGAGGACCACTGTGGTCAGAAACTGAAACAACACAATTTAATATTATACCATGACCCCCCAAAACGTGCATGCTGATTGGCTAGCGTGCACATTGTAAATCGAGTTATACTAATGGAAAAAGGTCCGGTCGCCCGGACTTTTTTCCATTAGTATAACTCTACTTTTAAAACACTGTCTCGCTATGTTAAATGGGTTTAACATAGCGAGACAGCTTTAAAATAAGCAACGGAGATCTCCGTTGCTTATTTTAAAGCTGTCTCGCTATGCTAAACCCATTTAACATAGCGAGGCAGGTTTTAAAAAAAAAGCAACGGAGAAAGCAAGAACTCCGTTGCTTTTTTTACTGTTTCGCTATGTTAAATGGGTTTAACATAGCGAGACAGTTTTAAAATAAGCAACGGACATCTCCGTTGCTTATTTTAAAACTGTCTCGCTATGTTAAACCCATTTAACATAGCGAAAACAGTAAAAAAAAAAGCAACGGAGATCTTGCTTTCTCCATTGCTTTTGCCCACATCTCTGATGTACTGCGCAGGCGCGCAGTACATCAGAACTGCCGCGGATGCCAGACATCTGCAGAAGGGCAGTAAACAGGCATTATACTATGCCATTATTTAAGAAAAGTAATAGTTTCTTTTCTTAAATAATGTCATGGTATAATAGCAATAACCCACTTCTGGGTGTAGGTAATGCTGTATTTACCCACGGTTGGCTTTGTTTGGTCCTCGGGCTTGCCCGGGACCAAACCACGCCAACCGTGGGTAAATCCAGCATTACCCACACCCAGGCATGGGTTATTGCTATAATATCTCACTATTTTGATCAGCACTAATACACCTTGCAGCACTGCCATTAGTAAATTATTTGTCATGTTTTAGTCATGCACCATTAAGACATTTGCTCTTTGACTACAAAATAGGGCTTAAAATAGATTTTTCATAAAGTTATAAGCTTGTCACAGGACTCCATCATTACTTTGTCCTTCTTTCTGCCCATTTCTTATCAACTTAAGCTTAACTGCAGTCATTCCACACAGTACAAGAACTATATACCCCCAAAGACTAACAACATTTAGTGTATTAGTCAGTGGGGAAGATCACAGTTGTAAATAATTATACACTGTAAAAGAAATGCAAATCACCAGAAACTCAACAGGTCATTTATAGCCAGTGTAGAGAAGGGTACTATGCTAAAACAAATGGAATTGTTTTCAGAAAAGAAGTACAAATTGCTGAGTGCATTTTAAAAATGCCTTTAAGTAGAATATAAAGAAGGCTGTATTAATCTGAGAAAATATTTTTTTTTCTTAAAATAAATTGCAAATAATACTGTGGTTGTCACTTCCAGTGAAAATGTTTTAATACCATTGAATAATAAAAGTGACCTCTCAAATATGCACTCAATTGCAGTGTTTTAAATATAATATTCCTTGAGATATTACTTATATCTAAATAATGCATTACCTTATTTGGACTCACTCCAAAGGTATGTGACTATGGAAGCAAAAAAATTGCACTCACAATTAAAAAAACAGGAAATACTGGTTGGAACTGTTTTAAGTAGATAAAGATGCTGTCAGTCAGCCAGTTATTTTATGCCTTATTTTTGAAGTGTACAAACCTCATGCTGTTATATCATTTAGTTGAGGCAGTGTGCAATTGCTGTTTGGATTTAGAAGTCAGAAGCCAATATAACACCAAGTACATCTTTAGATACTGGTAAGGATACGTCCACATAAGCTGTCAGAATTCTTATGCCATCAGTCTTTTTTAAACCAGGTTATTTGGTATTTCTGTCTGCAACTGATATGCTGTTTTGCATTAATTTTGTAAAGTGTATTCCTTAATATTACTTATTTCAAGAAAATATTTTTTGTATTTGACTTCAAATGCTTGTAGCTAGTGTTTCATTAGTTAAAGGGTATACTTAGTGAACTGGAATAAACTGAACTGCTGTCTTCTCCCTTTTGAAGAGTGATTGTTTTAACTAATTTTATGAAACCTTTATAGTAAGGTTAGCTTATTTTAATATTGGACAGTGACTGTATTTTTTTTGTATGCTAGACTGTGTAACTGGTTGGAGTAAGTGCTGGTACTAGAAAATCTCATTATCTCCTACTGGAAAATATTGTGTGTATGTCTGTATGTGCACGTGTGTGTGTGTGTGTGTGTGTGTGTGTGTGTGTGTGTGTGTGTGTGTGTGTGTGTGTGTGCACACATCTGAGAGTATTCATATGAGCACAAGTTCTTACAAAATAATCATGGGAAATTTTCATTTACTGTTGTTAAAATTCTGCTGAAAGGCACTCAGTTAAGTCTGGGTTGGCAGAAATCCTTGGAAGCCAATGATTATGATGATCTGTAGCTATATGGTGTACAGCTTATTTAGGTGTGGCAAGTATTGAGTATTACGCAAAGTAGCCGAGAGCATTTGCCATATGTTGTTAAGGCTAAGTGTTCCTAACATATTAATTGATGGTCAGTGATGCAGATCATGAAACCATAGGTCCTGATTGCCACAAATTAAATTAGAGCCAGTGATGTGGATTTGAAGGGTAATACCTTGACATATTAGATGGCAGCAGCAGGAGGAATTTTAAATTCTTTCCTCACATATTAAATTGACTTGAAGTAGTGTAGATATATTGTGAACTAAACTTGTAGAGTCTGCAAAACAGTTTTTTGTGTATTTTTGTAATTTAGTTTTCATATCAATTCACAATTAAGCACTGTGCAATCCTCATACATGGTACACTTCTCTGGATTGTCTCCATGTTGCATAATTTCTTAAGTGTCTTCCCATTTGGTCTTTTATATTTTTTGACCATCCTACTTGCCCTTGAGCATCCTATTTGCCTTATCTCTCCTTTTGGCTTTTGGTCTCCCCCCTTACTCTCTATCCATCTAAGTAGGTTATATGCTACCCCCTTACTTTCTATCCATCTAAGTAAGTATGTGTAGAAATCCCCAGCTCCCCTTTTTTACTCAGTCTTAGATTCATTATTTTTAGTGGCCCCTTCTTCCTTTCTATTTCTCTATCCACCATTCCAAGACTTTGTGTAAGTTTAATAGTTTGTTCTCCATTTGGGTCCACTGAGAGGTTTCGAAGTACATGCTATATAACTGTGAATATCATCATTCTAATCATAATGATTATACTTGTTTTATGTCCTTCACCCTACAATATTCCTTGAATTTTCTCTTTCCTGTCACTGAATTCTTTGTATTGTATTACTTAATGTGTGTCCTACATATATTCCTAGATATTTGGGGCATTCCCTCTCCTTAATGTGTTCCACTCCTCTCTTCCCTTTTTCTTTTCCCAATCTGACTACCTCTGACTTTTCCCTGGTAATATCTAAGCCCTGAGACCCTTTCAAACCTTACAAAAACTGGCCTTATTTCTTTTATGGCTATTCTCCAGCATAAGCATGCAGTCATTGGTGTATTTTGGGAAGCCTCACTGTACTCCTGCTCTTCCCTTAGCGAGTGCTTTTTCATTACTTCAGTTGCCAGCTCTTCTATAACTATCATGAAGAGCCATGGAGAGAGAGGGCACCCTGGTCTGTTCCCCCTCCCTTCTTCTAGTGCCTTGGAAATTCCACTGTTTATCAGTACTTCTGTTTCTGGCTCATTGTAAATTGCCTTATCGGTCTTGTAAAAATTTCACTGTTTGTCTTTTTTTCTAGAATCTTCCAGAGGAATTCCCATCTGACTACAACGAAGGTCTTTTATAGGTCAGAAAAGACCATATTTGCCAGTTTTCCCTCCTTTTGCTCTTCAGTGTCTATAAACTCTTTGTGTTTACTAGTTAATTTCTGCCTTTTTCCTTTCAAAAAAAAAAAAAAAAAAACATTCTGCCCCTCTTGTGTAATTCTGAGCAGAATCTCATCCATTCTCCTTGCCAGAGCCAGAGTATGGTCATATGGGGCCCTAAGCAGGGGAATGGACTAGGTCTCCACACAGTCCAGTATTTTTGGTGTCCCATTACTTGTCTATCTTCCCCCAATTACCATAAATGCTAGTCAAAACTGTCAGCATGCATACTGTTTTCTACTTTACTTTTGAAATGAATGCATAAATATGGATGTAATTTAAAACTTTTAATTTAAATATTGTTTGTGGACCAGGTTAGTCCCATGAGGGTACTAGCCTCTTTTCAGGGGAGAATCTTGGTTGTACTTATACTACTAGGGGAAGTTTGCCCAGGGCATTGGAGAACCTCTTCCTACTCTTCACAATACCTACCATTAACCCAGACAGATGGGGTGACAGTTTAGTATTTCATCCAAAGGATGACATACTCATGAATGCAACCCCCCCCCCCCAAAGTGCACTGCAATATCAGCGGTCCATCTACTCAATTATGGCAACAGAACAAAAAGGCAATAAAAGGAAGTCATATAGAACAAAGGATAATTTGTTATTTAATAAAGTCATAGTGGAGAACTGTAAAAAGGGGAATAATCTAAGTATGGCATTGTTTGACTACAAAAAAGCATTTGATAGTATCCTACATTCATGGATAAAAGAGTGCTTAAAAATGTATAAGATACACCCTACACTGACTGAGTATATTACAGTGACCATAAAACAGTGGCAGAGCACTTTGTAATTAAGCTATGATAAGTGACAAATTATTATTCCGGGGATAAAAATTAAAAGGGGGATAATCCAGGGTGACTCTCTGCCACTGCTGCTATTCTGGCTTGCCCTTAACCCATTAAGCTCTCTACTCAACAACTTAGGCCATGGCTATAATTTGGCTCCTAGAAAACAACAAAGTGTAAAAACTTCTCATCTTCTGTTTGTTGATGATTTAAAACTATATAGCTCATCAGATGAGGAACTAAAAGCACAGTTGCAAGTTGTTAAAATCTTTTTAGATGATATGAAAATGTCATTTGGTCTTGATAAATGTGCAAAAGCAACCTTTAAAGCAGGAAAACTGTAGCACCAAGTAAACGTCGGTTTGGGATAAGAATGTGATATAAAAGAACTTGAGCAAGAGGGATTGTATAAATATTTGGGAAGTGATAAAGAATCAACAATAGAACATGAACAAATATGAATAAAATTTAGCAAGGAATACTTTAGAAGACTTAAAATAATCCTGAAAACAACGCTGACATCTAGGAACAAAATTCAAGCTACATACCAATTTGCACTTCCTGTCCTAACTTACAGTTTTGGAGTGACTGACTGTCCCCAAAATGTGTTGGATAAATTAGACAGGAAAACAAGAAGGATGCTTCATACTCACCAAATGATTAATAAAAATCAGTGCATACCAAGATTATATATTCCCCATTCCAAAGGAGGGATCCACCTCTTGAAATTGATTACATGTATAGATCTAAATTGTGGGACTGCACACATATCTGATGACATCACAAGACCCAAACACAGTGAAAGTTTTGAAACATGAGGAGAATAAATCTAAGATAACTTCCCTGCTTACTCTAGCAGGAGCATATTTGCGTCAAGCAGGAATGGAAATCAAACCAGAAGTAGAGAAAAATCAGGCAGCAACTGAATGTGCAAAAAAAAAACAAAAGGAAGAATATAAGGTGAAGGACCAGATGAGAGGGCAAGAAATGTGAAAAATGCATAAATGTAGTTGCAAGTACAGAAAACTTCTGGAAGAACCTCATGTTGATCAGGAATGAATGCAGGAATGGCTAAGGAGAGGTGAATTAAAACCAAGAGATGAAAGGTTAATATTGGCGGTCCAAGATAGTGGACTACATACATGTTGGTTTAAAACATCCATTGAACATGTGGGAGAAATAGACAAATTTAGGTTTTGTAAAACATAATTGGAAACAGTTGCACACCTCATTGCTGGTTGTGACATACTAATGGCAGAAGGACTGTATACTGAAAGGCATAATAATGTGGGAAGACTGTTGCACTGGGAATTGTGCAAACATTATGATACTGAAGTAGCTGAAAAACACTGGAAACCTGAGCCACAAAGCATCAAAGAAAATGATGAAGTCTACATCACATGGGATCATCTATTACCAACAGTTCAAAAGATAGTGTTCCATGAAAAGAAGACAAAAGTAGCATTGATAACTGAAATTGCCATACCCAGTGATTACAGTGTCTTGTATACAGAGGGACACAAAGTCATAAAATATCAGGATTTGCAGGCAGAAACAAAAGCAATGTGGAAGAAAGATACCCAGACAGTTCTAATAGTAGTAGGAGCAACAGGTCTTATAAAAAAGAATCTACAGTCATATTTAGATATGATACCAATACATGTAACCCCGTAAGAATTGCAGAAGGAGTAATTTCTGGGCACATTGTGGGTGCTGCGAAGCGTACTTCTGGTTGACATCAAAGACTGAAACCATACTATTTTCATGAACTTTAATCTTACTTTGACTTAGGAATGGGGTCCATTCCTCTTATGGTATTAGTAACCTAAACGATTTGGAGAAATTAAAAAAATGTGGGAGTAAAGCCCACTGCCTTATACACCAAAGGCAAGTATGCTGTCTGTTGTACTACTAGTGCTGCTTTCAAATTCCATAGCAGAAACACTGACGGCCATTTGCTAAACAAAATAGATGCACATTGAAAACAGACTTAGCATGAGCAAGAGTAAACTTCTCTTCCCTTGAACCTCACATTCCTTGAAAATGCACTGAAAATCACATTAATTGAAAATGCATTGAAACTCGCATTCATTGAAAGATACAGTTTTTAAGATTTTTTCCTTTAAGCTGTGAAACAAAATGACCCATTTCAAGTGAACAGTCTGGTAGCTGGTGTAGAGAATTAAGACTCTTGTCTCCCATAGCCAAGGTATAAGGCTTGAGCCTGAACTAATTAACTAACCTGCCATCCCTAACTAGGGCATTTTAAAACACACACACACACACACACACACACACACACACACACACACACACACACACACACACACACACACACACACACACACACCTGCTGAAGGAATGCTCCTTTCCTGGTCTGTTCCACATGTTTGAAAATGGTAGCAAAACAACATAATTTCTGCTCGTTCCTTGCTCTAAATGGAACCTAACTTTGAGAAGCAAGTTCCAGTGTGAAAAATCAAATATCATGCATTGCTGTGAATGCATCGTACTAAAGATGCACCCACAGATGTAGCATACATCCTTGAAGAAGAAATGTCTTGTTACTTTTTATTTGTTTAATTAAAATTAAATGTTGTACTAACTTAATTATAGAAAGAACACCCTGAGGGCAGTAATGCCCAGGTGGAGCATTCCCACCTTGGTTGACACCAGAAGACGGTGTGGCCAGGCATTCTTTACTTGGGCATATCTATTATGCTAATGGGAGGCTACAAGCATTAACAGATGAACCTGTTCCTGAACCCAACAAGATGTTAACACTCCTGACAATACACTATGCCATTTATAGCTATCATCCTCACGGAAAAGGGAAATGATAACACAAACCACTATGTACAGAAAACATAAAATTAACATGTATACAGGTCGTGTAGCGTCAGCATTACTTTTTGCATGTCAAGAACATTGGTCAGCCAGTCAGTGCCTGCTATTCAGCTTGTCTTGTTTTAATTCCCGGATCTTCCAGACAACCTGGTATTTTACATATGATCCTTAATTTAAAATTTAAAAAGGGAGCCCTGTTCCTCACGTCTCAGTAAATCAAAAGGTACATTCTACCGATCTTGCATCAGCTCCCTAGTGACTTGAGCAAGAAAGTGTAGAAGCATGCATTCATAATGATTTCTTTGGCATATAGGTCTAAAGAGCTATAGGATTAAGGAAGACCTAAAGTACTGTTCAGAAGGACCAAATGTATACGGAATAAATACACACTATGTGAACTTGTGTCTATAACCATATTTAAATGGACAATAACTAGCACATAAGGCTGCATAAGGCAAGCTTTCAATGAGCTTGACTAAGTGAAAAAATAGTTTCATTTTGCTCTTCCATTACTTTCAGAAAGAAGCCTTGAGACAGGGACAGCAAGGTGACATGCAATGCCAAACATTTTTTAAATGTATTTTGTACTAACAACATAATGTGGTTGCTATCAGATGGCTAGAGGGGGGAAGTAACAAATATAGATATCAAGAGTTCACAGTTACAATGGCATGGCAACTACATAATAGGTTCATAGGTTCATAGGTTCATACTAGGCTATCTGCCCTAGGGCATTTATAAGCCTAGCCAGAATGTGTTTGGCTTTCGCCACCCATTTTAAATTTATTTTGCTATGCCCTTTTTCGAGGTTAGTATACTGTGCCTCTGTCTAACAGTGACTCAGAAGTGATACCCGGGGTAAACCTACGATCTCCCATCCACTCATCAAGATTCCTCTTGAAGAGAGTCAATGAGGGACTCTGCCTAACCTGGACTTGGATTTTATTCCAGAGTGAAGGGAGCCTCTGGGTTATGAATCTGTCCCTCCAGCATGTCCTATTTATTTCAGATATAAAAACCGCACAGCCCATGGTTCCCTGTTTGACTTTTTAATCTTCTGAAGAAGTTGGGCTTGTTCCTAACGAAAAGTGTACTGAAATTACCGCACATCAAGAATAAACAGTGTTTCATCAAGGTTCTCTGCTCCTGTCTGTTTTTCACTATTTATTTCAGAGATGAGGTTCAAGTCTCTCGAGCGCGTAGCTCGATGGGATTTGGATTTTCTGAGGTGCAGCATGTCCATTAATTCTGGGTTGGACATGGCTTTATACATCAGGCACAGATCGCCTCTGAACAGGCGGTATGCCACTGAGTAGAGCTGGAGTTTCTTTAACCGGGCAGCATATGGCATCTGTTTGAGCCCTTTGATCCTCTTGGTGAGGTACTTTTGGGGTCTTTTCAGTTGCTGCAGGTGTCTGGTAAGGTACATCCCAAAAGGGGCATTGTACTCAATTATGGGCCTGATGAGGGATGAGTAAAGAGGCATGATGACGTCCCCTGATCTAGATGTGAATCCCTTCATGATAATCATTATTTATTTGTGTTTTGCACATATTGTCAACATTTCTGCAAAATGGTATTTTAATATTGATATAAATAACTCTAAGCTATTAAATGGATGATAATAGGATAAAAGTTATACAGAATTCCAAGCAGGCCTGGGAAGTAATGGCATTGCCATCAGGTCAACTACTAAATGGGGTGTCAAAGTCTATATTTAGTATAGCAGAGCTAAGACATTAGGAACCTCAAACTGCATCACTACAGCATCAATCTCATGCTTAAAAAAATCTTACTTTAATACACATTATCTGCTGGTTTACTTCCCATACTATTGCTGTTTGTAGAATCACTGCTATACATGATAATGACTGCTGGAATACTGCCTTTTCCTTCCCTCTTTTGTTATAGGTTTATATACTTATAACAGGATTTGAACCCATAAACATCAGTTTAGGATTTCTTTACAGATTAATGATTTTGTTCTAGCAGGAAAGTTGCTGCATTGCTAAAATATAACGTGCCCTGATTGCTTCTTTAAAGCATTTTGAAATATGCACAGTTTTTGGTAGAGCTGAATATTTTATATTTCTAACTGGATGATTTTTTAACAGATCAATAAATATATTTATGTAGCAATATCGAAAAAGGAGGACACAAAGCACGGCTTAAACAAATATTTAATAAAATAAAAACAGACAAGCTCTTTCAGGTGAAGCACTTTTTCAAGTCATATAATCATAATTGTTACAAAAGCATTTAAAAAGAAATCTAAACCAATAAAATAAAACAAGCACATGAAGCAGAACCTAAAAATAATTCATTCAAGAAACACATAGCATCACATCAAATTGAACATGATGCAATTGGTTGTATAAAAACTAAATAACCAATGTATAACAGTATAGCATCAACCATGCTGTACATCAGCACACTACATTCAACTGCAAGGAAAGTGCAAAATCCATTCATTGGTTAAAAACATGAACCATCCATTCGAGGTAAGCATACCTCTCTGTTACTCATGCCATTTCCTAAAACAGTACATCCAATAAAGGCACTGCCAAGGAGTTTCGATTCCGTTTTAAATGCTTTTGTAACAATTATGATTGTATGACTTGAAAAAGGGTTTCACCCGAAAGTGCTTGTCTGTTTTTATTTTTTTATTTGTGTCCTCCTTTTTTTGATATTCCTAGTGTTTTTATTGGATATAGATTCCTTCCCACCAGTATCCTTGTTTGTTTATTTTTAAACATATTTATCTATTTATCATATGCCATTTAATTAAGTATATAAATAATATTAACATGTACTATTTTCTTTTGAATTTTATATGCACATGTTAATAATCAGCTTGTATTTCAATAATGAATTTTGAAATGTTTCCAAGTAATTATTGACTATTTACTTTAGGTATGTAATTGACTTGTTTTTAAAAATCAGATATGCATTTCTGTTTACTAGTTTAAATTATGTTATTCTAGTACTTTTAAAATAGGCTGGCATAGCTTCAAAAATAACAGTTCCTGAATATTCATTTCTTACAGTGGCATGACAGAATGAGTATTCAGAAAGTAGAACCTCATCTCATCTCTGGGCATTGATGTTGGCTTGATGTGGGCAGGACATAAGTGAGGGTTTGCTACTGCTCGTCCAGGGCTGATCTTTCTTAAAGTAAGCTGTTGCTGCAATCCCTGAGCCAGTGTGCCCCCCTCTCTGACCAGAGGGCCATTGGCAACTATTTAGTTCACATAGTACTGGATCCAGCTCTGCTCCTTGCTAGAACTTTTGCTGTAATCTTGATGTCTGTGTTTATTTAGGAGATTGGTCAATAATTTCTATTTCTATTTTGTCTCCACCTTCTTTTGGGATCATTGCCCTGGATCTTTTCATTGTGCCTTTTTCTCCTGCATCAGTGCTTTCATACTCCTCCTTCATATTGTCCATATTTCCTGTCTGCCCTACTTGCAGAACTTTGCCAGGTATTCATCTATGCCTCTACCTTTTTGTCTTTCATTGCGATCACTTCCTCTTTATTCACAATTATAGATTTGCATTCAGTTTTTCCCTCTGTATTCCTTCTACTTTATGCCCTCTTCTCTGTCTGCAGTCTCCCAATGAACTTCATTTTCATTCTTCTTCTTTTCCTGTGATATTTGTTGGCAGTATTTCCTAAAAAAAAACTCCTCTAACCCTGATATTATACTCTGTGATCTCTCCATCCTTTTCCCAATGCTTAGTACCTCTCTCTCATCTATTCCATGTTTATACTTCCTTGTTAGATGTTTTCCCCTGTTCCTTCCCGGTTATCCACTAGTAGTTTTCTAACAGTAACATTGCCCTACTTCCACTGCAATTGTTACCTTTCCTTCTAGTGCAGTTTATTGCTGTTTCCTCCTTCTTTAATGCTTTTCTGTCTAAAGCATCTTTCCACATTTTCCTTCAAATCCTACTCAGTTCTCATTTCACTTTTATCTCCTTACCCTCTGTCATGATTTTTCCCAACTGCTGTTATGATTCTTTCCCAAGAGTATTTCCCAAATTATGTCTTATTTACAGTGTTCACCTCCACTATCTCATTTATAAGTTTTTGTAGTTGCTGCTTCCTTTACTGAACTTTCCACTTACTGCTGCCCCATCTCCTTTCCAACTCTTTGCCTTCTTCCCCTCTGTGTTCTTCTTGACATTACTACTACTGTATGATCTGATATATATCTCTCCTGGTATTTTTGTCTCTTCCACCATTTTTAGAGTTTCTTCTTTTCTTACTATCCTGTCTAGTCTACTGCCCTGAATCATGCGATTTCTGGTAAATATGTACTCCCTCTTTTCAGAAGAGTTTTTCTCTTCATATAGCCTTCCAGTATACTTCTTTCATGTTTCTTTCTATCTTTCATTTCATCTTTAGCTGTATACTATTTTTGCCAAACAACGTGTCTTTCTAGTGATTTAGTGTGACATTAAAGTCTACTCCAGTGATTTCCTCTCCATCCCTTTTTAACTGATTCCATTCTTCAAGGAACTTGGTGTAAACGTTCTCTGTATCCCTATTCAGGGCATACAGGTTCCCTATTATCCATATCCTTTCATTTATTCTTCCTTACTAAATGATCCATCTCTCCTCTCCACTTTTCTGCATCCTTTCAGTCACTGCATGTAATCTCTTTTTGAAAAGGGGTAACCAATACATTCTTGCTACACCCTGATTTATTGTCTGTTTTTTTCATTAGGGTACTGTGGGCTCATGATATGCCCTCCCTGTTTTACTGTTAATTTGATCTCCTGGAGCAATACCATCCCCCCTCACATCCTATTCATCCTGCTGTGTACTTTTTTTCATTTGATCAGGTGCTTAAATGGGATGCTGTACTCCTGAGCATGTCATCCTTCAAATGAGACATTAAATTGTGGCTCCATTTTCCTGAACTGACAGGAGCTTAGATTGATATAAAAGATCCCATGACACCAAATGAAAAACAGTAGGGGTCCTTTAGTTTTATATATATATATATATATATATATATATATATATATATATATATATATATATATATATATATACATATATATATATATATACACACACACACAAAAATAACTCTTATTTACAAGATAATTACATATTTACATATGTACAAATATAGAAATATACAAATTTGTTTACACATATTGAGAATTTCCTTTACAATCATGCTAAATGTTCATCCCTATTAGATCCCCAATCCCTTTTCTATAACTGCCATCTGATTTTACTTAATATTGTTAATAAAATCTGTTTACCAAATAAAACAAGAAACAACGGAACTTCCTTAACCCTTTTTTCTATGGAGTGTGTGGACATACCAATATAAAAAGCAGGACATCCTGAACATAAACCTGCGTATACAATACCAGAAGTCTTACAAGTAAATCTATGTTTCAAATAAATAGTGTAATTACAAAATTCTAAAAACCCAAAAGAACTTTCTAAAATAAACCTAAGAATATTCCCTCAAGTGAACATCCCTTTCTGTTTGTTTGTACTAGTCACTTCCACATGTTTCCTTCTTCTCTAATAACCTTTTTAAAATTCATATACCGCTGATGTACAAATTTAGGTTCTTCTCCTACAACTTTATAAACATCAGGATTACCCTGTAAAATTTTTCAATTTCTTCTTATAATTTCCTTAATGGAACTACTATCACAGGGCATATTCAATAAAAATGTTGGACTACTGTTAGAAAAATTAGTCTTCTTATTATTTATATTACTATAAACACTTCATTTTTGTGCTAAAATTGGCTTAAAACAGCTTTTATCTAATTATGTTATTTGCAGAACATATCAAACCAGCTTCTCTGTAACCTTTTTCCTTAAACATATAAATAATATTGACCATCTCTTTATAAAATTCATCGTCCCTAGATAATAATTTAGAAGCCTGAATAAATTGTTTAGGGATGTTCCTTTTCATAAACATAGGATGCCCACTCTTATAACATATTTAACTATTAGAAAAAGTCTCTTTTCTATAAACTCTACAATCGACTTGTTTAGTAAGTCCAATTCTAAGAATAAATTCAAAAAATGTACATCTAATCCAGCTTCACATTTAGCAAACTTTAAATAATCTGAGATGTCATTTAATTCATTAATAAAAACATCAACCTCCCACTGTGAAATGTCAACTATAAAACATAAGTCGTCCACAAAAACGTTTATAAAATAATATGTTGTTAAAGAAATGACTTAAAGGTAAATTAGCAATTTCCCAATAACATAAAACAAGATTTGTAAAGGATGGGGCTACAGAAGAGCCCATTACTATCCCCCGTAACTGTTTGTAAAACCCTAGGATTTAGCAAGCTCTGCACGGCATGCAGGAATAGTGCAAGAGCTGCTGCAGGCAATATGGCTAACGTGTGATTCAGGAATAAGCTCACTGGAATTGCACAAGCGCTCCTGCACTATTCCTGCATGGACACAGCCCCTGTATGCTAATTACCTCATTTGCTGGTAAAAATATGCAAATGAGGTGAATTCGCGATCCAGGAAGCAGGCAGGCATCCGTGCAGGAATAGTGTAGACTGCAGAAATGTATTCAACCAGTAGCTGAATACATTTCTGCAAACTACAAAATGGAGGCATGACAGCTCATACAAACACATGTATTAGAAGGGTTAGACATGCCAAAGGCCAAATATATGGTCATAGGCATGAAAATTAATTTCAAAATTATAAAAATTAACTTTTTTTTGTTGGCTGATTTCGGCCGTTTAAGTGCAGGGAAGCGGTGTGTAAATGGGATCACCCAAAAATAATAAAAAAATTTGGAAATAAGCTTTTAAATCAAAATCATAATTTTGCCATAATAGTCAGTGGCATGCATAACACAACAAGACCATGGAATAGTGGTTGCTAGGGGTGAAGGCTGAGTTTTGGTTTTGTAACCATGCATTAGCAGTCAATCTTATGCAAATGAGGGCAATAGGTTCATAGGTAGGTACTAGGCTATCTGCCCAAGGCATTTATAAGCCTAGATGCAATGTGTTGGCTTTCACCGCCTCCTTAGATTAGTTCCCTATGCCTCTGTCCAGCAGAGCCATTGAAGTGATCCCTGGGGTAAACTTTCTGTTTCCCATCCACTCGTCAAGGTTTCTCTTGAAGAGGGTTAGCGAGGTGCTCTGCCTAATGGAGACTGAAATCTTGTTCCAGAGCATGGGAAGTCTCTGGGACAGGAATCTGTCCCTCCAGCATGTCCTATTTATTGTTGTGGTGAGGTTTAGATCCCTGGAGCATGTGGCTTGAGGGGATATGGTTTTCTTTAGGTGGAGCATGTCCATCAAGTTCTGGGTTGGACATGGCCTTGTATGTCAGGCAGAGATCACCTCTGAGTAGGCGGTATGCAACCGAGTATCGAGCTGCATAGGGCATCTGCTTGAGGCCAGTGATCCTCTTGGTGAGGTACTTCTGTGGTCTTTCCAGTTGTTACAGGTGTCTCGTAAGGTACATCCCAAATGGGGCATTGTACTTTATGATGGGTCTGATGAGTGATACGTAGAGGGGCCCAATGGCCTCTTTCGATCTGGATGCAAACCCTTTTGTGATTAGGTTGGCCACATAGAAGGATTTTCTAACCACTTTGGCAATGTGATTATCAAAGGAGAGGTTACTATCTACTTGAGTCCCCAGATCCCTTATTATGTCTTTTGTATTTAGGGGGCTACAACCTATGTGGTAGTTTGTGGGTACTTTTTTCCAAAGAGGTGACTATGCACTTTTTGGCATTTAGCTTGAGGCCATTGTTTTGACACCAGGTATCTGTCTTAGTGAGACCCTTTTGGAGGATGTCTGTGTCAGCCGGAGAGTCAATTATAGCCCCTAGTTTGCAGTCGTCTGCAAACTTGGTCAGCCATAGTCCTCCTGTGCTTGCCTGTACCTCTGAGAAGTATATGCCGAGCAGGAGGGGTCCTAGGACTGAGCCCTGGGGAACGCTACTTGTAACCAGTTTAGAGTTAGACCTAGCTCCCGCTACTCTTACCATGTGGGTTCTGTCCATGAGCCAGTTGGCAACCCATCTTGTGACATAGGGGTTTATGTTCAGGCTGGTGAGCTTGTCTATAATACTTGAGTGGGGAATGGTGTTGAAGGCCTTTGCAAGGTCTAGGTAGGCTGTGTGGACCACCTTTCCCTCGTCTATAGCCTTGGTAACTTTCTCAAAGAAGTCCACCAGGTTTAGGAGGCATAATCTGACTTAACAAAGCTGAACTGAGTAGGCTCCAGTGTTTGGAGGTTCCCAATATCTCTGTTAATGAGATCCATGATGATGCGCTCCATAGCTTTGCAGACCAAGCTTGTCAGGCTTATAGGGTGATAGTTCCTGGGATCGGTTGTGGCTCCACCTTTGTGGAGCAGAATAACCATTGCTGTGTGCCACTTCATGGGCATGTACCCTGTGGAGAGGCTGTTTAAACAGTGTTTTAAGGTGAGGGGTTAATTCATCTTGGAGCTAGTGTAGGATGCAGCCTGGGACACCATCCAGTCCCATTGATGCTGTGTTTTTGGCTTTGGAGAGGGCTGTTTTAACCTGAGTGTCTGTGATTTCAGGGGCACTACATTCTTCTGGTATAGTTATGGTCCCTTTTGGGGGTGAGAGGGGGGTGAAGTTTGCACTGAACCTGTCTGCCAGGATGTTGGCTATATTGGCCGGTTCAGTGTATTTTGTGCCATTCTGTACTACCTCTGAGCAGATCTGAGAATTGCCACTTAGATTCCTGTCATAGCTAAAGAATGCCTTGTGGTTATCTTTGGAGTCCATGGCAATTTTTCTTTCGAAGCTAGCCTTGGATGATTTTATGAGGGAATGTAGTTGCTTGCTGATACTGATCAGGGTTGTCTTCCCTTCTTGGGATTTTACTCTTTTTTGTACTAGTTTCCTCCTTCTATTGTATAGCTTGTTTATGGCAGGGGTCCACTAGACTGGTTTCCTTTTCTTGGAGGAGTGAGTCTTGGTTTTGTTTGGGATAGCATGATCCATGCATTCTTGTTGGTGCCTGTAGAGTGCATTAGTAATGGATTTTGCAGCTTGGACAGCGTTATCCTTTAGCATGGGGGCTTTGAAACTTCCCACTTCAGTCTTAAGTAACGTGAAGTTTGCTTTTGAAAAGTTTTTCATGGTGGTTTCTTTGACCAGGGTGGTGGCGGAATGTCAATATCCAGAGTGATTAGTTTATGGTCAAATCTAACCAGCAAGGGGTTGACCTCTGGTGTGGAACACTGGTCACCCATGTTTGTGATGACCAGATCCAATATGTTGTCACCTCTGGTGGGGGTGTTGACCAGTTAATCCAGGGTATTTGAGTTTATAAATTCTAAGAAATGTTGGGCAAGGGAGTTTGTACTTGAGTAGTTATCCCAGTTAATGTTTGGGTAATTGAAATCACCCAATATCAGGGTGTTTGGTAGGACTTTCTTTTTCCTAGTGTTTCCAGAAATGCGGAGTGGGGGTACTAGGACATGGTGGGTGATCTGTAGCAAGCTATAATCTGAATAGCAGTTTTGCCCATTATTAGTTGCACATGGATTATCTCTGAAGCATCATGCTGTGCCACTAACCTGGAGGTGTGGGTATCCTTGATGAATATGGAAACTCCCCTGCCTTTTGTATTTCAGTCTGGGTTTTGTGGCCGAAATGTATGGCATGAGTTGTAGCCTGGTAGTGCTGGGGTGCTCTCTGGAGCCTTAAACCAGGTTTCTGTTACTGCACATATATTGATTTTCTCCATACTGAATCACAGATTTCCCCTCAGTATTAGCTTGCATCCAACTGTATAGGTGCAATAATACCATGGTGTAAGCCTAAGAGCTACATGATTTCATAAGGGTGTGTGTCATGCATGCTGTAAGCTTATTGGAGCTCTGTGGCCTGTGTTTGCCCTTAGCTAAGCACAGCTAAGGAAGGGTGTGTGTCTGAGGCTGCCTAGCAGGGTTTTAAACAACAACAAAAAAAAAAAAAACAGGAAATAGTAGCTCCGTTCACATCTGAGCACTGGGTTTGTGCAGTGTGCCTTGGGGCTTAAACAGGAAGGCAATGGGAAGGAAAAACAGCAGTAGGAAGGTAATCAAGGAGAACTAGCATAGCTGGCAGGTGAAATGTATCAGAACCAGCCAATTACACAGGCATCAGCCCAGCCCATCACACTACTATAAACTATGCAAACACTTGGTTTTTCCCACAAACTCTACAGCACTGGTGTACACAAATTGGGAAATTTTACCTAACAAAAGCAACAAAATGATAGGGGCTGCTTTTGCTCTCATAAATCAATATGTGGAAGAGGATGAGGGTGGTGAGGATGAGAATGCCAATGACCAACCCACAGGGAGGAGAAGGAGAAGAGTGTACAGACCCAGGGTAACATACCAGGGGCTACATGAGCTGGAGATAGTGGAGCACTATAGGGTGGACAGGGACCTTTTACAGCAAATTGTTGAGTTGTGCCAGCCACACCTCACACATAGAACCAACAGAGGGGAACCCATCCCAGTGGATACAAAGGTATGTGTAGGATTAAGAATACTAGCCACAGGTACCTTCCAAAGGCCAACTGGGGCTATCATGGGGATCTCACAGGCATCAGCATCCAGGGTACTCTACCATTTTCTGGATGCCATGTCAGAAAAATCCGGTGGGCACATATATTTCCACAACACCCATGAGGCGTTGACCAGCAATATGTGTCTCTTCCACCAAATAGCAGAATACCCTGAGGTAGTGGGTGCTATAGACTGAACGCACATACACATCAAAGCACCACCCAGTGAGTGAGTGAGGTAGGGTCTACATAAACCGCAAGGGCTTATCCTCCATCAACTTCCAGGTTGTATGCGATGCACAGGGCATTATAATGAATGTGTGTGCTGGCAGCTCTGGAAGCTATCACGACTCCAACATCTGGTATATGACGCAGCTGTACCAGAGATTTGCCAGTGGGAACATCCCATATAGCCACCTAGTGTGGGATGCTGGTTATTCACTGTAGCTGTGGCTGATGACACCCATTAGAAATGCACACACACCTGAACAGGAACTCCATAATGAGGCACATGCACAAACCAGAATCATAATAGAGTGTGTGTTTGGGATGCTCAAGTAACAGTTTCGGTGCCTGGACATATCTGGTGGAGCTTTGCCATACTCTCCAGCTACATGTACCCAAATTGTCATTGTATGTGCCATGGTACACAGTATGATCCTGCGGAAACAGCTGCAGCGGGAACAGCACCTGGCAGGGCCACACAGCCCCTCCACCATTGCCAAGGCCAGCAACAAGCACAGAGTGACTCGGAGGAGGAACAACCTAAGCCTGCCCCTGTAGGCAGAAGGAGGCATGCCCAGTATGCCCAGGCTTTGGCAAAGAGGCAATGCATAGCACATACACTGACATGGTAGGTAACCCAGGGAATTACACCTCTCTCTGACTCACACTTACAGTAAAAGGGATGCCAAACATGTCACTACCTGTGCTTAACCATGTATAGGGAGTGTACTATGTGCATCCAACATAGTCATCCTTCCAGCATCATCCTCAATACTGGCACAGCCACAAGGTATTTCATTCTCATGATCAATTGCTGAATGGAGTAGTATGTTCTGCTACTTGTATCTATGGTACTAATGTGAGCATGCATGGGAATCTGGTGGCTGAATGAGATGGCAGCAGATAGTAGACATTATATGGGCAGCATGAAATCCATAACAAATACTGGTGTCAACATAGTAGGCAGTACTAGACAAGGCACCAAATCCCACTGTAGTACATGTGGTGGGCCAAATGTGTGTCCATAGGACACATACATGCATGTCAGTGAGGCTCACATACCCAACAACAGTCTCAGCCATCAGGACAGGTGTAGATGACCACAAAGAAAACCTGTGCTAAGGTCTCCAATTGATGCAATGGAGAACAGTCCCCCTCCAGACCTATACAGACTGACTACAAAAGGTCAGGCAGTTGGATGTTAGCTCTGAAGGGTAAGAAATCTGAAACTGAAATGTAGGTCAATAAAACTTAAGATCTGTACTACACTGATATGCCTCTACAATGCATGATAGGTCAGAATACAGAATGAAATGGAAGCCACCAGAGTACCTGAAATACCAGTACAGTCATTGCAAATGTTTACAGTTGTCAGGTGTGCCCCCCACAATCCTATGTAGAAATGTAGTAACATAAACGTGTTGGTATAATAACAGTGAGCACAGATTACCTCAGCTGGCAAAATTAGTAGGATAGATTGTTGCACGTGTACAATATGCAGGGTTCTGTGTCTTAGATTGTTGTGTGTTGTATATTGTATGAAAGTGGTCAGCATGTAGGCAAGGAGGGTTGTGTCCCAGTGGCCTATGGCCAGTATTGTTGATGACAGGGCCAAGTTCTAACAACTGCAGTGCCAAACACAATGCATCCCAGCAAGACCTAATCCAGCAGTAATCCATACTAATTGTTCGGATGTAATATCTGTAACCATCTGAAAGATGGACATGGCATGAATGTGGGCCCAGACATACACACATTATACAGGTGAAAGTACCCTAGACAGAGAGTGTATAAAATGTTACTGTCAAATGGGCACACCTTTGGAATTGTACATACAGGTTAGCAGCACATTAGTTGTCTGTGAAGTATGGAATACTGATGTAGTCTGGCCAAACACTGGCAGACCACGAAAGGCACAGTTATAAAGTAGTGAGAAACCACTAATGTCACTGCACAAGCCAGCATAAGGGGAATGCCCCACACATATCTGTGAGTCAGCTGCAAGTAGCTTCCATAGCACACATGCACTCAGCTCACCCCATCATCAGCCACAGGTTCATCACAGGTCATATCCTTGCTGTTGGAAATGAGTACAATATGACCCCCACTTCTGTATGGGAATACCCACAGAATTCAGCATGCTGAAGAGCTGTCCCATGCAGGTGTGTCCCTAGCTGTAAGCAGCACCCTGCCCAACATCCACACCAATGGATTAATAAGGACAGAAACTATTGACATTAACACCTTGCACACCTACCCTGTCACCCCAGGGGAATACAGTGGCTTGCAGCCTGGGACTGTAGGAGTGACAGAATGCACTGACCTGCTACAGATGGCCTGCATCACTACAAAATGCCCTACAGTCCTCTGTCAAAGGTCTGTGTCTAACCTGTACTGTCAATTTATGTTATCTCATGGGGTCCCAAATAGTGACATAACAGTGCACAGAACACAAATCCAAGGCCATGTCTACAAATCCCAGTAGCATGTCCACCATGTCCTACTGCATGAACTGTGGACCAACCCCTAAATACTGCTGGGATGAAGTGATAACTATAGGTATACTTACCAGATATCGCTTGTATAATGTAAGGAAGAGGATAGAATAACAGAGGGGGGGGGTAGAAGGGTGGACGCCATGGAGTGTGTGAAGTCTGAAACTCTGATGTGTGCCCATACTATCTCTGGCTGCAAACCCAGGAATGGGTGGTGACAAACCTGCTTGTAAACCACAATGTGAAAGGGAAATGACCAGATATATGAGCCCTGCCTCTGGGTAACCTGTGTGAATTTGTACAGCTGAGAGGTATGACCACAGCAGGATATGGCCATTCTATCACGTCAGGAGATGTACAAGCATGGGATCCTCAGCCACCACAGTACCAAGGTGCTGTACAATTTACACAGACCCATCAGGAAATGCCTGCAGCTCCCCCTCAATAGTGGCATGATTGTGCAAGAATATGTAGGCTGCAGACCACAATACTGGACACAGCTTCATTCAACTTGTATTCCCCGGGAAATTACTGCGAGCAAATACGTATATCTGTCAGTAGTTGATGACATAATACATCACAGTGTAAAACAGCACATATGTCTGAATATCTCTGCTAACACCAAAACCATGTAGCAGAAGCAGCACAGACACAATTAGTTACAGTATCCCACTATCCCTTTCCCATTGTGACTCCATATTGTCAACCTATCTACAGAAATCCTGCAGAAACAGGTTGCTAGCTGTAGGTGTAGAACACAAGTGCCTGCACTGGAGTACTACCTACCTGGAATGGAATCACACATTCAATATAGAAAGTCATACTGGGCATGCTCCCACACTTAAGAGAAATGAAGCCCATGTCTGGCAACAATAGTGGACTATACATATCTGTCAGTCGCAGATGTCTGTGCACACACTCCACATTGCACACCAGTCACGCTTTGCACACACATCGGATAGTAATGCACACATATATCCAAGGACAACACACTATAATAGGTCAAACAGAGATGTGGGGAAGAGAGAGACAGACAGTGACAAAGAGCTTCCCATCATGAGGCCTGTCCCACCCACCACACATCCAATTGGCCAGTATTACATGATATGCCAATGTCTATCACTGTAGACATTTGCTTCTGGTAGCCCTCAGCACTATAATGTCTGTGGTGCTTGTGACAACTGTGTAACATGACAGCACAAGTCATTAGTCATCTAGCAGTTGTATACACAGTCCTGTCAAATGTAAAGTGTGTGACTGAGGGTTGTGTATGTGTTTCCAGAGGAATGGTTTATGGCCCATTCACACACACTGCACTCCTCATTGCCCTAGTTTAGCTAGTCTGCTGTCAGTCACCTTGAAATACCCCTTTGGACAAGGATCATCCCTATAAGCACTATGGTGTGTGCAATAACTGTGTAATGCTGTACTAGTTAGGTAGGAGTTCTAGTCTCATACATGGCAACTGTGAAACTGTGTGTGTAGGGATCAATGCTTTTGAGGCCATTCACAGTCACTACACCTTCCATTGCCCTACTTTAGCAAGCCTGCTGATATCAGTCACCTTGAAATACCTCCTTGGACAAAATTCAGCCCTGTAAGCTCTGTGGCACATGCAATAACTGTGTAATGCTATAGTGTGATGTACTAGTTAGGTAGGAGTTCCAACCCTAGACAAGACAACTGTGAAACTATATGTGTGTGTAGGAATCAATGAATTTGAGGCCATTCGTGAATATTACACCTCTCATTGCCCTACTTTAGCAAGGCTGCTGATGTCATTCACCTTGAAATACACCTTTGGATAAGGGCTAACCCTATAAGCTCTGTGGCATGAGTGATAACTGCATAATGCTATAGTCTGATGTACTAGTTAGGTAGGAGTTCGAATCCCAGATATGGCAACTATGAAACTCTGTGTTTGTGTGTAGGGATCAATGCTTTTGAGACCATTCACAGTTACTACACCTCCCATTGCCCTACTTTAGCAAGCCTGCTGATGTCAGTCAACTTGAAATACCTGTTGGACAAGTTTCATCCCTGTAAGCTCTGTGGCGCATACAATAACTACATAATACTATAGTGTGATGTACTAGTTAGATAGGAATTCCAACCCCAGACATGGCAACTGTGAAGCTCTGTGGGTGTTTGTTTGTGTGTGCAGGGATCAATGATTTTGAGGCCATTCAAAGACACTACACCTTCCATTGCCCTACTTTAGCAAGGCTGCTTATGTCATTCACTTTGAAATAACCTTTGGATAAAGGTTATCCCTATAAGCTCTGTGGCATGTGCAATAACTTGGTAATGCTATAGTGTGATGCACTAGTTAGGGAAGAGTTCTAATCCCAGACATGGTAACTGTGAAGCTCTGAGTGTATGTGTAGGGATCAATGCTTTTGAGGCCATCCACAGTCACTACACCTCCCATTGGCCTAATTTAGCAAGCCTGCCGATGTCAGTCACCTTGAAATTCCTCCTTGGACAAGATTCAGCTGTATAAGCTCTGTGGTGCATGCAACAACTGCATAATGATATAGTGTGATGTACTAGTTAGGTAGGAGTTCTTACCCCAGACATGGCAACTGTGAAACTCTGGGTGTGTAGGGATCTATGCTTTTGAGGCCATTCACAGTCACTACACCTTCCATTGCCCTACTTTAGTAAGCCTGCTGATGTCATCTACCTTGAAATATACCTTTTGGAGAAGGGTTAGCCCTATAAACTCTGTGGTCCATGCCATAAATATGGAACAATGTAGTGACAATAATTACACAGCTATGGGTTTGAATCTCATCTGTGGCAAGTGTTTGCATGTGTGTACCTCAAAAGTTTTGTCCCTATTTACAGCAAGTACACATCTCAGAGCCTGACTTTAGCAGTCCTGCAGATATCATCCACCTTACAAGTATCTGTTGCGAAGCTGATACCATGTCAGGCCAGTGGTGCATGTGGTAAATGTGTAACATAATGGTCTGTAAAGGTTGTTAGATAGAGGTTTGAATCTCAGCCTTGGAAAATGTAAATGTGTGATTAGGGTAAAATTATTTTTGGGATATCTCACCCACTACATCACCCAATGCCAGTATTTACAAGGGCTGGTGATGTTCCTCACCTTAGAAGTACCTTGGGACAACATCCATCCAATAAGCTCCATGGTTTGTGCGATAAATGCAGTACACTGTAGTAGCAATACATAGCTAGGTAGGGGTTTGAATCTCAGTACTGGCAAGTGTGTGTTTGTTTTTTTATCAGTATCCTGTGTGGAGGTTGCTGTGATTGTGCAATGACACGATTCATTGTGGGTCAGGTTTTGCTAAATTATTATAATAAGGACCTACTATATGTCATATATACCTTACAAGGACAACAGATATCAAGCAGTAGAGAGGCTGATATAGACAATCCATAGCCCTAGATGTGACATTATGGATTGGTGAACAATATAGGCAACCCTTGTATTAATCAGAGAACACTCTCCACCCATGTCTCATACACAAACACACTTGGCTAGGCAACAACCACGATATTGGTAGTTCCCTGCATGTTGCCCATAGATAGTAACCATGGTGTGATTACAGTGGATTACATGCCTGTTGACCCCAACACTGCCACTGACATCAGAATGTACTGTGATGTGTAATATCTCCTGACTGAGTGTGTGTTATCCAGCAAGTAAAAGGACACAGCACCCTATTCCATCCCTACAATAGGCAAATAATTGCTTACAGTGGTCCTTTGCTATGTTCCACACTAGACGCCTGCAACTGTAGAGTCTGCAAATGTAACGCACAAAGGGAATACCATGCCTTATACACATGCCCTGTATGGATAGATGCCACTAACTCCACTGAATACCTGTATCATGCTGTCAATGTAGGTGCAGCAAACCACCAAATAGACCAGCAAAGGCAGAATGGAGTTCAATAATCCTTTATTTGACGTACTAAAACAGACCGGTTTCGGCAAAAGTTGCCTTCTTCAGTGTAGGAAAGAACAAACAAGTCCCCTACCATCACTCATTTAAATATAAACCAACGGCCAATAAGGCAAGCAGGTTCATAAATATTAATGAAATGAGGGAGAAAAAATTATTTACATATATTTAGTAAACAACATGTAATGTAAAGCATACAAAAATACAATAATAAGGATCATGACAAATGTCATCAGAGCAACCAGTGGTCACAAATAAAAAATAGAAATAAATAAACTAAAAAACAACAATGAAATGGTTTAGATATATATAAAAAATATATATATCTGTTACATAAATAAATAATAAACCATGAACAAAAATGTCCATACAGTAGCAACAAAGATTTAGGCAAAGCTTATAATGTGACAAGCCTATAGCAAAATATGAAATACCTTAGTCAATAACCTAAGCCCCCATAGTAAATGGGCTGCATAACAAAAGCCCATATTAAAAAATATATATAAGAAAAAAGTCAACAAACACCACGAAAACAAAAATTATGAACATCAGTAATATAAACAAATATAACTACACTCTGTGTGTCAGTGAAAACCCAGAACTTTCAACATGGTATGTATATATAGGTTTAACCTAGGATGTCAGTAGCATCCTATAAATGATCATTGAGACCCGGATGAAACAGACCACCCAAGGTAGTGATCCAATATTTTTCTTTTTGATC
Source organism: Protopterus annectens (assembly GCF_019279795.1). NCBI lineage: Eukaryota > Metazoa > Chordata > Ceratodontiformes > Protopteridae > Protopterus > Protopterus annectens. The sequence goes on from NC_056735.1 coordinate 871,677,049, forward strand.
TAATAAACCATGCCAACCTTGTTTATTAGTTCTATCTCCAGAAATACGATCAATAACCAAGAAACTGAATTTGGCCTGTGGATGTTTCAGTGTATGCTGATATAAGGCGCTGGTCTCCTTATGGTTTCTAATGTCACTACGATGTTCATTCATTCTAGATCTTAGTGCTCTGGAAGTTTGGCCCACATAAAATGCACCACAGTAACAAGAAGCTAGGTACACCACCCAATCGCTACTACAATTACCAAAGATTTTTATGTTGAATATCCTACTGGTGTTACGACTGGAAAATTCTTTGGATTTAAGCATGTATGCACAGGAACCACAATGACCACAGGGAAGAGTGCCAACAAGCTCATCACCATGTAATGTAAGTTGTTTATGAATAGTACCCCACTTGCCGTGTGTTTAAAGTGTGACAAGTAGGAGCCCAAGGTTTTACCCCGCTTGTATGAAAATTGACATTGCGGCCCTATAATTGTTCGCAACCTATCATTGGCCAGTAAAATATTCCAATGTTTGTTAATAATGTTTCTGACCATATTGATGTTTCTCCCATAGGTCGTAATAAATCTAACCCGGGTACCAGATGATTGCTTATTTTTGTTTTTATATTGCAAAAGTTCTTCCCTCTCTATACCATTGGCCCTACATCTGGCGGACGCAATATCATATTGGTCATATCCTCTATTAGTGAACCTCTGACTAAGATCCCTGCTGGCTCGTTGGTATTCCTCATCATTAGAGCTAAGACGTTTAATAGGAATGAATTGAGATATCGGAATACTTCTGATAGTATGACGGGGATGTAGGCTAGAAGCATGAAGCAGAGTATTATATTGTGGATACTTACGAAAAACCTTTGTAGACAAGGTATGGTCTGAATTCCTGAAAACAGTGACATCCAGAAAATTAATGGTATTTTTATCATAAGTCACAGAGAATTCAAGTCCCCATACATTGTTATTAAGGTATTCCACAAATTCCTGCAAGTAACCCACATCCGCACGCCACACCAACCAACAATCGTCCAAGTAACGTCGCCAGATGTCCATCTCAATCTGATAGATGTTATGTGAAGTATCATATATCAGATATTCCTCAACATAGGCCATAAAAAGGTCGGCATATATGGGAGCAAAAGATGCTCCCATAGCTGTTCCTTGCAGCTGCCAGTAACATTGGCCTTGGAAATAAAGAACATTCTTGTTGAGTACATGTTCAGACATGCAGATCAATAAAGTATTAAACCCAGGTGTATAAAGATTCGCTCTTTCTAACCAATATTGAAGATATTGCAAACCCGCCCAATGCGGTATACTTGTGTATAATGATTTAACATCCAATGTACACAGATACCAATTAGGTTCCAGTTGAGTATCCCTGATTAGCTGTAGGAATTGGGTGGTGTCCTGTAGTCTAGATCTTATCAGACCTAACAAAGGCTTAAGATATTTCGTAAGAAAAGCCGATAAAGGTTCAGTCAAAGATCCTATTCCAGAGACAATTGGTCTACCAGGTGGTTTTGTCAAAGATTTGTGAATCTTTGGTAAAAGATACAATATCTGTTTAGAAGGTTCAGAAACCATAAGTGAAGCCAAACACTTTTTATTAATAATACCCTCCTCACAGGCTAACTGCAAAAAAGAATCAATTTCATCCTTGAAAACAGGCGTCGGGTCAAAGGACATGTGCATGTAACACTTAGTGTCAGACAATTGTGTCAACCCTTCCTCTATATAGTCAGCAGTGTTCAAAACCACAACTGCACCTCCCTTATCAGCAGAGATGACCACAATATCTTTGTTATTGCATAATTGATCCAAGGCTGACCTATCATCCGAGTTGAGATTACTTGCTAACATGACATGCCCTAAATTTTCAAAGTGAATATCCCTCAAAACAGTATCCATAAATATGGAAACATGTTTGTTCATAGGTGGTTGGAAAGAAGACTTGCCAAAGCTAAAGTCTTCTGGTGGTGTAGAGTTATCATCATCAAAAAACAATTTTAAATTCAAAATCCGACAGAATGCCTGTAAATCTTGGATAATATGATATTCTTGACTAAAAAAAGAAGGAATGTAGTTGAGACCCCTATTCAAAAGAACAATCTGTTCATTGGTTAAAGATACTTTGGACAAATTTAGTACATTTTGATTATAAGTTGGCATAACCTCTATTTCAGAAAGTTGTCCAGTAAGCCCTGAAGTGAAACCTGAGTGGTTTGCCTTTCGGTGCTTTCTGCCCCCCCCAGTGTCCCTTGCCCCTTCTAAAGGGGAAATTCTATTAGTTTTCTTCCTGTTAGGGGAAACCCTCTCCTGGGCCCCTTCACTATCAGTAAATGAGAATTCCTCCCCAGACGTACTGAAAGAGGTATCACCCTTATTCTTCAAGATTGAATGAGGTCTCTTTTTGGTGCGACTAGGCCCTGTCCTGACCTGATTGGTATCAACAAATCTAACAGATCTACTAACCTCAAAAGGTTTACCCCGTTGATAATCCGAATAATCACGATGGAACTTCTTAATTTTGCATTCCTTAATGGTTTTCTCATGTTCCATCAGGTCATGGGACAGTTTTTTGATATTATCCTGATATTTGGAAGAAGATTCAAACTTATGAACATCCGAACATAAAGTTTTAATCTCTTGAATATTAGAATCAACTGTCCTTTCATAATATTGCAACAGGATATTCACAAATGTCATGGATCCCATCTGTAAAGCCTCCTTCCAATCTTGGTTCAGTTTGTCATCTGGTCTCCCCACTAGAGGTTGGATACGTATACGAAGTCCTCTGGGAGCCATATTTTGTGTCGAATAAGCTCTAAATAGCTTAAGGTGCCAAATATTAGATCTAAGTATTTTAAATGCTTTGGTGATAGAGTGAAAAAACATATCACAATCTACCAAAGACGATTGAGCCGAATTGACCGGATCATTGCTTGGCAGGTTATCAATGCCAAATACACCTATATCCTGCCGATCAGCACATAATCCAGACAAAATATTATTGAGATCCATGCTGTGAATCTAATAATAATTATATACCCAATAGAAAGATGGAACACAAGAAAACCACTACAAAAGTAGTAAGTCCACAAAGGTTGATAAAAAGAAGCCCCAAGGGCCAAATCGCACCAATAAGACACCAAAAAATTATGAATAACTAATGGGACCACCAGGGGACAGGAAGCACACTAGGAAGATGACCAAAAATTTAGTTTGGTATTCTAAAGGTATGCCACCCAGTGCTAAACCAAAACTATTAATATGGATTTACACTCATACTTGTATTGGAATCAGCAATTTTAACCATAAATCATATATCTTATATATAGATATAAATATCAAATACAAAAAAGAAATATATTCGTTTAGATTGATGTATATTTATTGTTACTGGGGGACCGAACAGAGGATCTGCATTCACCAGAACCTAGTATCAACTAGCATATAATGAGATCCAAATAAAATTACTTGTTGTATATTCAGAAGGTATTTCTTTAAATTGCTAGAAAAACACATGAATTATTATGACTATGATTGTGGAAACCTGTTAACAGTTAAGGTACAACAGAAAATATTTAAATATATATAACCTTAAACAAGTATAATACCACGCCTGTTAACGGCCTTGAAATGAGTATAACCCCTGTTCTAAATCAACAATGTGATGGGAGATCCAGATTAACACAGATGTACAACAACATACCCTGAAAAGAATATATATATGTGTGTAGATGCTAAAAAATATATATATTCAGGTCAGTTATACCACAATTTTTTAAAGACATATATATCATAATAATGTTCACAGATAACTAATATAATCAGATTCCAAAATTGTGGTTGGCATATCTCAAAAATCTGTGTAGGGACCCCCACCTAAAGTAGCCAAAAGCCGATAAATGACTGACTAATATAGTAAAAATAACAGAGGTCTTTATGAAACAAAAGGTTATATATGAATCCAAGACCGCAGAGATCTAAATCTGAACTGACACTAGTATATAACAAATTTAAAGCATACAGTATATACTCATGAATACACAAGTCCCTTATACCACTGAATTTACATTAACATGTTCACCATTCGTCATGAGGACCACAACATTCATCACACATAGAAATATTGCTACATACTTCAGGGGACTAGAAAACATCTATACAAAATCCCAAAAATTGGTGCGGGCCAAAAAGGCCATCTGTATATATCTTGTACTTTGGATTCAAATATAATTAGTGCAAACCCAATAGTAATGTCACATGAAAGAATTGAAAAATAAGACACAGCCCTGTTGTTACACCAAATACCAGATAAACAATTAGGTAATAACCAAATACGTATAAGCTAATATTCAAACTATAGGCAAATATTAAATAAGCCAATAATTATTAATGTGGAATGTAAACAATTACTGGTATCAAAATGTGAACTTAATCATCATAAGCACTTCGACCTGCAAGATATATAACAGGATGTATTCAAGCTGTGGACAAAAATGCGTCAGCTTATAAGCAAACATACATTAGTTACAATCATTACATATGATTAATAGAAAAAAATACAAAGTCTACTTTTGTTCATGTCCAACAAATCTTGAGGTATAAATCATCCGAAAATCTAGTCCCACAGCGACCGTTACATAGTAAATGTCCTTGAAGTATCACTTGGGAAAATGTATAAATGTAGCCGCACAAAAGTGCCGGAGTCCCAACCACGCAAGTCCTGCGATAAAAAAGGCCCAAGTTCAAGTGTATTAAAACACCCAACAAATCATGTAGTGTTGAGTCATTGACCCCCACATATATCAAAATCACATAGACCTCAGATATAACCCCAAAAGATGTATCGACAGTATTCCAATGTGAAACATGCCCCAAAAGATTGTCAGTAGTAGTCAGGAACCACTTTGTTAAATGCCCGTTCGTGTCGAGAATAAACTCAGGCCAAAAAAACACTGAATATGCTGATATTCAGACGAAATAGGTCGTTCTATAACCCAGACTCGAAATAAGATAATCAGGGCACAACCAAAACCATCATATTAGTAAAGAAAGTATTGCCCAGCATATGTAACTACATAGGTCCAAAGTATAGTATCATATAGAGGCCTTGAGGTTATGACAATTTCCGAAGTTCCCTTGTTCTCAGTTGCACCACGAAAATGTCGCTATCACCATAAAGCAAAAGTCAGACACATCAGAAATATTGATGGAATCCCCGTTGTTCGACCCAGCAGCTTCCAAATATAAGAGAACGTAGCGACTCAGGCCTGAGTGAAAATTATGAACGCCAAATGTATAATTCAGTCCCCAAACATGACAATATGCATTGCATAAGCAAATTTAGAAGTATGCTAAATCATAGATGGCACCAAGTGCAAGTTCAAACACGGGCTCGTCATCACGAAAGTAGTAGACCAAAAATAAAGCATCCAATACTCATAGACCCGCCAAAAAAATGATGAAATCCAAAAATTCAAAAATATCACCTACAACTGCCTTCCGTATGGACGCCAAAATGAAGCAAGACAGTCTGGATGCTCCGGTGAAACAGAAACGATCCGAAGCTCAAATTATTCAACAGTTCAACTAAAAAGTCGAATCTTTAGTAAAGGAACAAAAATAATTGTCCTTAGTACGAACCCACAGTGAGCCAACACACTGATCAGTAACATAAAAATCAAAAGGCAAAAATCACCCTAAAACAAGGGCGATGCGACTCCTCTGCTCGGTCCCCCAGCACAGAGTGAACATAGAACGAACCAACAAAATCCCATGCAAGGGGGAATGCACGGTCTGAACCAAATGCAGCAAACCACCAAATAGACCAGCAAAGGCAGAATGGAGTTCAATAATCCTTTATTTGACGTACTAAAACAGACCGGTTTCGGCAAAAGTTGCCTTCTTCAGTGTAGGAAAGAACAAACAAGTCCCCTACCATCACTCATTTAAATATAAACCAACGGCCAATAAGGCAAGCAGGTTCATAAATATTAATGAAATGAGGGAGAAAAAATTATTTACATATATTTAGTAAACAACATGTAATGTAAAGCATACAAAAATACAATAATAAGGATCATGACAAATGTCATCAGAGCAACCAGTGGTCACAAATAAAAAATAGAAATAAATAAACTAAAAAACAACAATGAAATGGTTTAGATATATATAAAAAATATATATATCTGTTACATAAATAAATAATAAACCATGAACAAAAATGTCCATACAGTAGCAACAAAGATTTAGGCAAAGCTTATAATGTGACAAGCCTATAGCAAAATATGAAATACCTTAGTCAATAACCTAAGCCCCCATAGTAAATGGGCTGCATAACAAAAGCCCATATTAAAAAATATATATAAGAAAAAAGTCAACAAACACCACGAAAACAAAAATTATGAACATCAGTAATATAAACAAATATAACTACACTCTGTGTGTCAGTGAAAACCCAGAACTTTCAACATGGTATGTATATATAGGTTTAACCTAGGATGTCAGTAGCATCCTATAAATGATCGAGACCCGGATGAAACAGACCACCCAAGGTAGTGATCCAATATTTTTCTTTTTGATCTAATAAACCATGCCAACCTTGTTTATTAGTTCTATCTCCAGAAATACGATCAATAACCAAGAAACTGAATTTGGCCTGTGGATGTTTCAGTGTATGCTGATATAAGGCGCTGGTCTCCTTATGGTTTCTAATGTCACTACGATGTTCATTCATTCTAGATCTTAGTGCTCTGGAAGTTTGGCCCACATAAAATGCACCACAGTAACAAGAAGCTAGGTACACCACCCAATCGCTACTACAATTACCAAAGATTTTTATGTTGAATATCCTACTGGTGTTACGACTGGAAAATTCTTTGGATTTAAGCATGTATGCACAGGAACCACAATGACCACAGGGGAAAGAGCCAACAAGCTCATCACCATGTAATGTAAGTTGTTTATGAATAGTACCCCCACTTGCCGTGTGTTTAAAGTGTGACAAGTAGGAGCCCAAGGTTTTACCCCGCTTGTATGAAAATTGACATTGCGGCCCTATAATTGTTCGCAACCTATCATTGGCCAGTAAAATATTCCAATGTTTGTTAATAATGTTTCTGACCATATTGATGTTTCTCCCATAGGTCGTAATAAATCTAACCCGGGTACCAGATGATTGCTTATTTTTGTTTTTATATTGCAAAAGTTCTTCCCTCTCTATACCATTGGCCCTACATCTGGCGGACGCAATATCATATTGGTCATATCCTCTATTAGTGAACCTCTGACTAAGATCCCTGCTGGCTCGTTGGTATTCCTCATCATTAGAGCTAAGACGTTTAATAGGAATGAATTGAGATATCGGAATACTTCTGATAGTATGACGGGGATGTAGGCTAGAAGCATGAAGCAGAGTATTATATTGTGGATACTTACGAAAAACCTTTGTAGACAAGGTATGGTCTGAATTCCTGAAAACAGTGACATCCAGAAAATTAATGGTATTTTTATCATAAGTCACAGAGAATTCAAGTCCCCATACATTGTTATTAAGGTATTCCACAAATTCCTGCAAGTAACCCACATCCGCACGCCACACCAACCAACAATCGTCCAAGTAACGTCGCCAGATGTCCATCTCAATCTGATAGATGTTATGTGAAGTATCATATATCAGATATTCCTCAACATAGGCCATAAAAAGGTCGGCATATATGGGAGCAAAAGATGCTCCCATAGCTGTTCCTTGCAGCTGCCAGTAACATTGGCCTTGGAAATAAAGAACATTCTTGTTGAGTACATGTTCAGACATGCAGATCAATAAAGTATTAAACCCAGGTGTATAAAGATTCGCTCTTTCTAACCAATATTGAAGATATTGCAAACCCGCCCAATGCGGTATACTTGTGTATAATGATTTAACATCCAATGTACACAGATACCAATTAGGTTCCAGTTGAGTATCCCTGATTAGCTGTAGGAATTGGGTGGTGTCCTGTAGTCTAGATCTTATCAGACCTAACAAAGGCCGCAATGTCAATTTTCATACAAGCGGGGTAAAACCTTGGGCTCCTACTTGTCACACTTTAAACACACGGCAAGTGGGGGTACTATTCATAAACAACTTACATTACATGGTGATGAGCTTGTTGGCTCTTTCCCCTGTGGTCATTGTGGTTCCTGTGCATACATGCTTAAATCCAAAGAATTTTCCAGTCGTAACACCAGTAGGATATTCAACATAAAAATCTTTGGTAATTGTAGTAGCGATTGGGTGGTGTACCTAGCTTCTTGTTACTGTGGTGCATTTTATGTGGGCCAAACTTCCAGAGCACTAAGATCTAGAATGAATGAACATCGTAGTGACATTAGAAACCATAAGGAGACCAGCGCCTTATATCAGCATACACTGAAACATCCACAGGCCAAATTCAGTTTCTTGGTTATTGATCGTATTTCTGGAGATAGAACTAATAAACAAGGTTGGCATGGTTTATTAGATCAAAAAGAAAAATATTGGATCACTACCTTGGGTGGTCTGTTTCATTCGGGTCTCAATGATCATTTATAGGATGCTACTGACATCCTAGGTTAAACCTATATATACATACCATGTTGAAAGTTCTGGGTTTTCACTGACACACAAGAGTGTAGTTATATTTGTTTATATTACTGATGTTCATAATTTTTGTTTTCGTGGTGTTTGTTGACTTTTTTCTTATATATATTTTTTAATATGGGCTTTTGTTATGCAGCCCATTTACTATGGGGGCTTAGGTTATTGACTAAGGTATTTCATATTTTGCTATAGGCTTGTCACATTATAAGCTTTGCCTAAATCTTTGTTGCTACTGTATGGACATTTTTGTTCATGGTTTATTATTTATTTATGTAACAGATATATATATTTTTTATATATATCTAAACCATTTCATTGTTGTTTTTTAGTTTATTTATTTCTATTTTTTATTTGTGACCACTGGTTGCTCTGATGACATTTGTCATGATCCTTATTATTGTATTTTTGTATGCTTTACATTACATGTTGTTTACTAAATATATGTAAATAATTTTTTCTCCCTCATTTCATTAATATTTATGAACCTGCTTGCCTTATTGGCCGTTGGTTTATATTTAAATGAGTGATGGTAGGGGACTTGTTTGTTCTTTCCTACACTGAAGAAGGCAACTTTTGCCGAAACCGGTCTGTTTTAGTACGTCAAATAAAGGATTATTGAACTCCATTCTGCCTTTGCTGGTCTATTTGGTGGTTTGCTGCATTTGGATCAGACCGTGCATTCCCCCTTGCATGGGATTTTGTTGGTTCGGTCAATGTAGGTGCAGTCATGACCTCAGTTCCATAGTCAGGTCTCACCTCATGAGGTCAGGAATGCCACAGAAGATGATAACAATCTGTCCACACAACATGCCCCAGAGACCCCAGTTACACCTTCACATGTCATAGAACATGTATGTGGGACATGTGCACAACCCAGACACTGTCCATGTTATGGAATATAGATCACGTACATGTCAAACATTGCACAGCACTAGCCACTCACAATAGTAACCCAGATGAGTGGATGGTGAATACAATACCCACCTGTGTGGGCCAATCCAGGGACTACACCCCTGAGCCACACTGGAGACCATTATCATGTGGCCTGATACCAAGGTATTCCCTTTGCCTAGCCTTGTACAGCCTTCTGGCACAGTCAACTACTACACACCTGTGAAGTAATGAACCCATGGATATCAGTACTGGCAAGTGTGTGTGTGTGTGTGTGTGTGTGTGTGTGTGTGTGTGTGTGTGTGTGTGTGTGTGTCTGTGTGTGTGTGTGTTTGGAGATTAATGATTTTGAAGCCATTTACACTCACTATACCTCCCATTGCCATACTGTAGCATGCTGTCTGATGTCAGTCACCTTGAAATAACCCTTTGGCCATATATCAGTCTGATAAGCTCTGTGGCTCATGTGACAACTGTGTAATACTGTAATGTAATAAACTAGTTAAGTAGAAGTTCTAATCCTAAACCTGCCAGCTGTGATAATGTGTGTGATTCCCTCAGTGCGTGTGGTTGTGTCTTCCTTGATACCTGCTTTTGTGGACAGTCACACATACTACACTTCCCTTATCCCTCCTTTATCACTGTTGCTGATGTCACTCATCTTCAAAGATACCTTTGGAGAGCTCTCCAACAGGTCAGCTCTGTGACGTGTGCAATAACTGCATAACGATATAATAGCAATGCATAGTCAATTATGGTTTGAAACTCAGTAGTGGTAAGTGTGTGTTTGTGTGTGTTATAAGTGTCCTGTTGGGCTGATTGTGTAATGACAGGGTCCATTGCAGTGTGGGTTTTGCCACATCATTATATTGAGGAGCTACATGTTCCATTGTCAACATTACAAGGCCAACATTTTCCAAACATTATAGAGATTCTAGTCAACAATCCTCAGCCATAAATGTGTACATCCGTGTACAATTATCATGTGACAGTATGGATTAGTACACAATATAGGCAACAGTCATAATGCCCAGATGCCGCTCTTCACCTATGGATCATACACAAACATGCTTGGCTCTTACTCTCCTACTCCCTTCCTTTCTTACTTTGTCTCTGTCTGTCTCTCTCACTCCCTCTCTGCTGGATGTGGAAAAGTACACCTGCTTTGCTTAGGCAGCAGTTTGAGTTTTGTAAGTGATGCTCATGATCAGCTGATGGCCTGTGCATAAATTGCAGTCCCCCACTAGCTGATTGCATGTGGAACAGCTGTGGTATTATTATTATAGCCAATAGCATGGAAACACACTCCTATAATTAAGCACTTCATGTGGGTGTTGGCCCTTTTCCTTCACAGTGAGCAGGACTTCATGTGGGTGTTTGACAAAGAGCATCACAGAGGGTAGTTGGATATACTTCTTAAAACATACACTGTGGAGACAGGCCAACAAACAGGAGGGGGATGTTCCAACCATGAGGACAGAATGTAAGTATTGCTCTTCTACATTTGAAGTAATGTTGGTTTAACAGGGTTTGTGTGGATATGGCTGTTCTACATGATTTAATATCTGTCATGACAGTGTTATGTGGTTGGGAAAACTCTCACCTGTAGGGCTATCTGCAGACTGGCCAATGTTTGGAGTCTTACATGTGTTGGGTTACTCACACATTTCCTATCTTTGGAAATGCAGTAGCATACTCTGAGGATTGCAGTCAGTACATGGTGACAGCAATGTGAGTTACTGTCTTCATATCCCTCAGCAAAATATGTCACAACAAACTCTGTTACACCAGTAAATGTATGGGTTTATCACAGCAACATGTCGATACTGGCCCTGTGTTTGTGCCTCCAGCCACAACTCTGTCAACGTTTGTACATATGTCATGCAGTAAGAGGTGCATATGTTCATTACATCATTATTTACTGACATACCTGATAACAACCCAGTGAGATATCAGACTGCTAGGCATGTTATGTATAGTAGGCCTTATATTTGAGGACAAAACCTGGACATTCTGTTACAGTGTGTACAGTAGTGAGGTCTGTGTACTTATGGTGATTGTCGACAGAGTGTGTATTGTGAATATGTACTTGACCTATGTACAGACTGTGGTAGATGTCATTGTTCTTGGTCCTGTTCTATTGATGTTGCATGCTGCTTCAGTGTATGGTACCCTATCGGCGTACATGTTTGTAGGGCCAGACTGACACATGTCCCATACCACAGTCAGGCATTGGAATACACTGTGTATTGTCCCAGTATATGTAGGGTTAGTGTGTGAGTGGCACATATGAGGATGGTGTTGTTCACACAGTCCATATACTGTAATATTAAGTACACTTACCATATGTGACTGCGGCTGTGTTCAGATTGGTTGTGGGTATGCACTTTCACACAGGTCTGTGTCACTCCGTGCTGTTCCATGCCTGTAAAGCCTGTTATATTTGCAGGTACATGTGTATTCCCCCATAAGAAATGTAGGCCAGTTTTTTGGCAGTCTGCCTGTCATTTGTATAGTGCTTTGTGACATCCGTAGCAGCTCAGTGTATTTACCCAGTGTGATGTTATGTTCAGATATTTGTCAGATGTACTGTTGCCGGGCCACCATAACTGTTGTGTATTTCTGACAAAGCAGTGGGATGCTGTATAGATGTATGCCACTAACTAGGGGGCAGTATGTGGGCTTGTGACCTCTGCTCCACTGGTTATTATGTGTCAGGACAGACAGGAGTTTGTGAATGCATAAACTGTGTGAGCTTATCTATTCCAGTATTTTCATGATATCCCCATTTACATGGCTGTAAACATCCACTTTTGTCAGGCCTGATCCGCACATCTTGCACTGAAGGGTTCTGTGTATACCTCTGGACTGACCAGAGTATGTCAGACTGTCCACATTTATTGGTCATATATCTGCTGTATGCCACAGGATCATTACTGCGGTTTGTGTGTTACTGTACTATGATGATCTTATGATGTCTGTCAGTAATTGATGGCATACATGTCAATATCAGATGTGACTTCCCACACAACATTTCTGTTAAGACAACCCATGTTACAGTAGCAAAACTCTACATTTATACCTGCAATACTTACATGACACCCCCTTGCAATAAGAGGTTGTGACTAATGGTGCTGAGGTATGACTCCACTACGTTATGGACATATGTGTATATATAGCTACATATACACATATATATATATATATATATAGATATATATATATATATATATATATATATAGATATATATATATATATATATATATATATATATATATATATATATATATATATACATATATACAGATATATACATATATGTATACTTGTGTATCCATTAAAAATACATTGAAACATGTAACATCAATAAAAACTAGTTGCAAAATGTTGGGGGCTACACCCCCCACACCACCCTATGATGGCTTACATCTTGTCATTCAGTGCTGATCTGCACAGTTGACAGGTATGGCCCACTGCCCACAGGGCCAGATGTTATATCCATAGCAGTTGTTCAGCAGGACATCATTACAACACCAAGTCTTGATGGCTCATACAAATCTTTCCACATCACCTATCTCATTATTACAGACCAGGTACTACATTCAATTACATGCATTTATATTTCACATGCCTGTTGTAGTATCATCCTCTCTTCTAGCTACACTTTTATGTGTCCCTCGTGTTATATACTTTTGTTTTGGTTTGGATTTCTCTCTCTCTCTCTCTCTCTCTCTCTCTCTCTCTCTCGCTCCCTCTCTCCACTACAGGGATTGAGCTGCTTTGAATAGGTTGCAGCATGGATTTTTTAGGTGATGCTCATGACCAGGTGATGGCCTCTGCACCAATCAGTGTTCACCACTTGCTAATTGCATGCAGCCAGCTGTGTAGTACTTACAATTACCACTGTCATGGCAAACCACTACTACAAATTGCTACATCATGTGGGCATTGCCCCTTTACCTTTCCTGTATGGAAGATATCCTTCTTATGTGTGGGCAGCAATGTTACAGACAGCAGGTAGCAATACCTCTTACAACAGGACTTGCAGACACAGGCCAGCTACATATTGGTAAAGGGTTCCAGACCTACAGACAGTGTGAGTATTGTTGCTGTATGTATTGAATACCACTAGTTTTACAGGATGTGTGTGTACATGCTAGTTTTGCATAGAATGCAGTCTGTCTGCATAGTTCTCAACCGTGGGCCTATCCACATGATGGCCAGAGGATTGGCTGTTATGTTTTGTTTGTTCACCACACAGGTCTTGTCTCTGATATATCAGTGGCATTCTCTCTGTTGAGTGCTATCAGTACATGGCTACATCCATTTGTGTTTCTGACTTCATATTCCTGAGTAAGGGTATGTTGCAACCAATAATGTAACACCAGCAACTTTCATAGTGTATAACAGCAATATTGCAAATATGGCCCTGTGTTCCAGCCTCTGTCCTCCGCCTATATACCAGGCTTTGTCTATATGTCATGCAGTAAGAGGTTGTTAAGTAGTGGCCTATCATTATGTAGTACTGGCATTCCTGCTATAATTCCAGTGATGTTGTGGACTCCCACACATATTGTGGGGTAGGGTCCATATATATGAGGGCTACAGCTGGACAAAATGTGTGTGACCTTGTACAGTCTAGAGGTCTGTGTATGTAACACTGTTATATGCCCTTGTAAGTCATTCTATGAGGGAGGGATATACACCATTGTTAACCTAGGCTTTTACATGTGAGGGATATCAGTAGTAAGACACACGAAGGTATATGGCTGTACATTTTCATACATTTCACCATGGGAACAGTGGTGGACTAGAGCTTACTGTCTTATAGACAGTTCTGTTTTCCAGTGTGATAGTGATGTTTTATGTTAAGCATTATGTAACAGATAAATTTTCATTGTGACAACTTAATTCTTTCCCCCCTAGGGGTTGAGTACAAAGTTTAATTGGAGGCTGCTGAACTACATCTGTAATTAATTAGTGCTGATCGATTCTTATCTTCCAGGCCAGTGCTTTTTTACTATTTGAAGGCCTTGGCCTGGACAGCCACATATGTTATGCTTTCAGATTACTGTATCAAATGTTTTGTTTGAGAGTTGCATTACCCAGTTATTATGTATTTCAACATCTAACTGTTATATGAAATGGCATATACTACTGAAATAGTACACAAATAAGCATTTATATGTATGCAAACTTGTGTGTGGTGTCATATCCTTTGACTTGTCTGTGGGTATATGTTTCAAGTAATAATTGTCTTTTGTATGAAAGAATCAAACATCGGCCATTTTAAAAGGTGGCAACTGTAGGAATACTGGCTGTTCGATATGCTGTGCACCCTCTAAATATATATCTTCTTATACATATCTATAAGTAGTAATATATGTATATGTATATACATATATATCTCTATATATGTGTATAAATATATATATATATATATATATATATATATATATATATATATATATATATTTATATAATGTATATATATGTGTGTGTGTGTGTGTGTGTGCATGTATCATTGGCATGTTTTCCACTTCCACATTGTACATTCTCTGTGATAGACAGACTGTTCTGCATGATATGTGCCCATAGAATGGTGCACAGCAATGGGTGGTCCCACTACACAAGAGTGGGGCCACAACTGACCCTGGGAACTACCGACCAATAAGCCTGAACAGTCTGATCTGTAAGGCTATGGAGCAAATAATTATGGAACTCATAAATGGAGAGATTGGGAACCTCCAGTCACTGGACCCCACACAGTTCGGCTTCATCAAGGGCAGATCATGCCTCCTGAACCTGGTGGATTTCTTTGAGACAGTTACTGAGGCTATAGATAAGGGAAAGGAGGTACACACGTCTTACCTTGACCTTGCTAAAGCATTTGACACCATTCCCCATTCAGGTATTATTGATAAGCTCACTAACCTGGGCATAAACCCTTACGTCACAAGATGGATCGCAAACTGGCTCTCAGACAGATCCCATAAAGTAAGAGTAGCGGGATCTATGTCCGAATCTAGACCAGTAATGAGTGGTGTGCCTCAGGGCTCTGTCCTGGGGCCCCTCCTGTTTGGCATATACTTCTCAGAAGTACAGGCAAGCACGGAAGGGCTGTGGCTGACTAAGTTTGCGGACAACTGCAAACTGGGTGCTATAATAGAGTCTCCGGCCAACATGGAGATCCTCCAGAAGGGCCTAAATGAGACTGATGCATGGTGTCAAAGCCATGGCCTCAAGCTAAAAGCAACAAAATGGGTAGTAATCCCCTTTGGAAAAAACAGAGTACCAGCAAACTACAACATAGGAGATAATCCCCTGAAATCTGAAGAAGAAATAAGGGATCTAGGGACCCAAGTAGATAGTCAGCTTTCCTTTGATAACCATGTTACCAAAGTGGTTAGAAAATCCTTCTATGTGACCCATCTGATCACGAAAGGGTTCGCATCAAGATCTAAGGATGTAATGGTGCCCCTCCACTCTTTCCTCATCAGACCCATTATTGAGTACAATGCACCAATTGGAATGTACCTGGCTAGACATCTCTAGCAGCTGGAGAGACCACAGAGGTACCTAACCTAGAGGATTACTGGCCTCAAACAGTTGCCCTATGCAGCATGATTGAAAAAGCTAAGTCTGTTCTCTGTTGCATACCGCTTTCTCAGAGGCATTCTCTGTCTAACGTACAGAGCCATGTCCAACCCAGAATTGTTGAACATGCTAGATCTTAGCAAAACCAAATCTACTCAAGCTACACTCTCTAGGGAAATAAACCTCAACACAACAATGAATAGAACATGCTGGAGAGATAGATTCCCTTTGCAGAGACTTCCCTTACTATGGAACAGGGTCCCGATCTACATAAGACAGAGCCCCTCACTATCACTCTTCAAGAGGAACCTTGATGAGTGGATGGGTAACAAAAAGTTCACACCGGGGATCACACCAACAGCACTACTAGATAGGGGCCAAGGGTACTAGCTGCTAGTACAAGGGTCTAGGGAACTACTAAAGGGGCGGTGAATACCGCACAACGTGGCTGGGCTAATATATGCCTTCGGGCAGATAGCCCAGTACCAACCTATGAACCTATGAACCTATATGTTATTGATATCATCCTGACATCATACAGCTGAGATGAATTACTGTTAACTTGTTGTGGCTATGTTGTGTAGGGTCCCGAGTATCAGACTTGCAAGTGTTAGTTATTGTGTTGCAAGGCAGATCTGTTCACCTGTGGATTACAAGAGGTACTTATTTTGGGCCCCTTCACCCCCATTAATGGTGCCTTTGGTCATATATTTATTTGTTGTGTTTATATATATATATATATATATATATATATATATATATATATATATGTATATATATATATATATATATATATATATATATATATATATATATATAGTGAAGTGAATAATTTCTGAAAATTATTCTGCAAACAGCTGAAGGCAAATGTACTCACTACTGGGACTTTTACTCTCTGCAATATTCTTATCTCTAGCTCTACTTCACTCATGACTGTCCCCCACCCAAGTGAATTTCTGATAATTATCCTGCAAACAACTGAGGGAAAAAAAGGAGTCACTACTGGGATGTTTACTGTCTGAAATAGTCTTATCTCTAGGTCTGCTTCACTCATAGCTGCCCTCCCTCCCTCCCAAGTGAAGAATTTCTGAAAATTGTTCTGCAAACAGCTGAAGGCAAAGGGACTAACTACTGGGACCTTTACTCTCTGCGATATTCTTATGTATGTGTATTCCCTGTTAACTAATTTTTGCATCTAGTTCTTAGTGATTTTACTTAATTTTATTATATTGGCTTAGTGTGCACACTTACAAGGTCTCCCCCTCCTTTTCCCAATCCCTGCCATTGAAATTAACTGTCACTAGCTGGTAGCAGTACACCACTAAACAGCTGAATCTTAGCCAAGATTAGCAGCTCATCTTGTAAGCAAAACAGTGCTCTACAGTTATTTAAATTCTCCAGTATTACTGTCTACTGTAAATCACCCAGGTCCCTTCAAAGCAGTTATTTTTTCCATTCACTGTGAATAAATAGTGGAACACAGTAACTGGCTTTATTAAACTACAATGCTGCTTACCTTCATTACTTAGACTCCTGATACTTTTTATCTCCAGCTCTTACCTCCTAGGTAGGGCTCTAGATCACATTTCACTACCATCCCCCCACTGAATGCAATCACAGCAGCATTAGTCATTAACATTACCACCGATTTCTCTTCCTTCTGCACTCCAACCTATCATCCCTACTTCAACCTACCTTACTGATTGTTTCTTTTGTCCTACCTTGCAAGTCAAATCGGGCCTTCCCGCTCCATTCCCGCTCAGGCTCACTTCACTCTGCTACCCTACCCCCATTCCTACCCACCCCATATCAATTACATATATACTTAGCCATACCCCACCCAATTTCAAGCAACCAATCAACACACACCCCACTCTAAGCCCATCGCACACTCACTCAGTCAACATAAGCATCACACCCATCCCACCTACCTCAGTTAACAAACACCTTTTTCAACTGTAGTACAACCAGCTTCAACTCATCACTCCCAACCTTCTCTCTCCCAAATCCTATTCTGGTACTTTTATATTCACCAAACATTCACCAATGTCACTATTACACTTCACTGTATTACCTCTTCTTTCTCACTATGTCTCATACTACTTCTACACCTTACACCATTACATCCTAGTCATACAGTACCAAAACTCACCTCTTGTACAGCTACCCAGCTTCCTAAACACAACTCCTATTCCACAATATCTCCTAGTCTTTATTCCACTAACATATTATTATTCTTCAAACATACAATCCTATCACATATACAGCTAACTCTACAAACTACACTCTTCATAACTCAATTTAACTCTAAGTATAAACTGCTTCAACAACACCTCTCCAACAGTACATCCACACTTCCCCAATGTGGAGACATCCACCCTAACCCAGGACCCACTCCAACTACCTTCCCACCTCCCAAACCTCTTAAATCCCTAAAGCTCACTACCATTAATATGCAAAGTATCAGAAACAAAATTCCAGTATTCCATGCTTGGATACCACATTCCAGACCCAACATAATTGCCGTAACCAAGACATGGCTAAAACCGTATATAAAAGACACAGAGTTCCTCCCTCCAAGTTTCTCCTGCCTAAGGTCTGATAGACCCCACAAGAAAGGAAGAGGAGTTGCTCTTCTTTATCCTAACTCTTTCACCATCATTCCTTACCCAAACTTCATTCCCCAATTCTCTGCAGCTGAACTCATCATTGCACATCTAAAACTAAATGATTTCAAAAGTCTTTGCTTGATAGCCATTTACATCCCACCCGGCATCAGTGTTTCTGTCTTAGAAGAAATATTAGCCTGGACCTCAAATAATATCCACAGTAAACCTATAATCCTAGGGGATGTCAGCATAAGTTGGCAAAACCATACAAATCCTTCTCCAAATGCTTCCATCAACCTCTATAACTTCACTCAGCTCATTACTACCATAACCTGGCCTAGCAATAACACTAACAAAGGCACCTTACTTGACTGGGTCTTAGTGTCCAATCCCAACAAAATTACACCTGCAGGAACTCTACTCTGCAATATCAGTAACCATCTGCCCGCCTATATAACACTTGCCATCTCCTCAACCTTACATGCAAACTAGTACAGACCCTCTAGATGGCTAACTAACTTCAACCCCATAAGCTTCAATGAAACATTAAGCAAAATCAATTGGAGGATTCTAAAGTATTTGCCTCTAGATGAAGCAGTTGAATTTTTCAATTCAACTTTCCTCAGTATACTCAATAGAATGGTCCCCCTCCTGAATAAGAGAATCAAAGCAAATCACGCAATTTGGCTTTCTAGAGACACAAAAAAAATATGAATACCAGCGACCGAGCATGGAAAAAATGGCATAATAGTAAAAACCCCATAGATCTCCAGCTTTTCAAACAACTCCGCAATCAAGTAAAGTGTCTAGTTATTAATGATAAAAAACAGTACTATTTCCATCTCCAAAACAAACACAACTATTACGCAAAACAGTTCTGGAATTCAGTCTCTACTCTATTAAACCCTGGCACCAAAAGCAATCCTTGCCCAAACCCTGACAAAACCCCTGCTGAACTAGCTACCCTTTCCAACTCCTACTTCATAGACACTATATCCAAACTTGCTTCCACCTTTCCTACAGCTACTCACAACAGCAACCCCACTTCTACAAACCATACCCCAGAAAAGCCTTCCTACCAGTCTTTCTCCTTCTCTCATGTTCCCACTTCCACTGTTTCTAAACTCCTGCTAAAACTCAAACCCAGTAGCACCACCACAGACAGTTTACCCCCAGAATACCTTCAAATGTCTGCCAAATCCATCAACTACCCCATAAGCATTCTCATAAATAGATTTATCCAAGAAGCCTATATAGCATCCATTTGGAAGAAAGCTTATATCATACCCTTACATAAAGGCGGTAATAATTCAGTCATTTAAAATTTTCGCCCTATAGCCATTCTATCTCCTATTTCTAAAATAATGGAAAAATGTATTCAAATTCAACTCATGGATTATCTATCCCAAAACCAACTACTTTTCACAACTCAGCATGGATTCCACCCTGGCCATAGTACTACAACTGCTCTCCTATCCTTCCCAGACACTGTTAACCACAGCCGCAATGATGGTAAACTTGTCTCCGCACTCTTTCTTGATCTCTCTAAAGCTTTCAACATCATCTCTCATCCTCTCCTCCTTTCTAATTCCAATTGTCATTAAAAAATAAAATGGAGAGCTGTTATACAAAATTGCTAAATTTGTTACTTGAGCAAAATATTCCTCCCACCACTGTCACTGATTACAATCCCTGAACTGGTTAGAACTCCCGCAACACCTAACTTACATACAACTAACCACAGCACACAAATTCGTCTAGTAATTTTTCCAAATGCCCAGCCCTGGCTTCACTTCTGACTCTTTATCAACCAAACTGTTCGCTAAGATCTGAAAATCAATCACTTATCCAAATTAAGAGACCTAAACTCCTTGTAGGCTAATACATTTACTCTTACACTATAGCTAAACTCTGGAATTCCCTTCTACCTTCTCTATGGACTATAAATAATGCCCAATCATTCAAAAAATCACTCTACCAACATCTCTCCTATCATTGGCTATGCCCTTGCACCATCCCCAATTCCTCAGTCACCTGATTACTAACCTGACTCATCTCTCAGATACCCACACCCTTCATCACTCTCCCTATTGTGCACTCACCCTTAATCACAGCACAGTGTACCTCACCCTGCTTTACATGGTGTGTAAAAATTGTGTAAGTGCAGATTATCATTATCTGTCTGATCTATTGAATACCTGTCAAGCACCCGGGTCTTCCACAAAATGTTGCTATACATTGCCTATGTTACTGTGTCACTTCTGACTCCTATATTATTCTATTGCATATTGTTAAATGCTGTTATTACTCTTATATATTGTTAAATGCTGTTATTAACTCTCTAAATAATCTCTTAATTATGTACATTGCTTTTTTTTGGAGCCTTTCTCCCCGGGCCTCCACTGAAAATGGGCTCATTTCAACCCAGTGGACTTTCCTGGTTAACAAAAGCAAAAAAAAAAAAATATATATATATATATATATATATATATATATATATATATATCTATATATATATATATACATATATACATATATACACACACATATATATATATATATATATATATATATATATATATATATACATATATACACACATATACATACATACATAGATCTACATATATAAATACATTTCCCCTGCTGTTGAATGACTGTGCTGGATGATATGTTTGAGAAAACATCAGCTTTGTTTACATCTGAAATGGCTTAGTGGTAAATCACTTTGGCTATAGTATGCAGGGCCCTGGGTTTGAGATTTGTAAGGGCTGCTTATTTTGTTGCTGGGCAGAACAGGGGCTGTTGGAGACAGACTGATTAAGGCACTTTAAAGTAGTTGTAAGATGGTTTGCGTGGGTTTGTGTGGAGCTAAGCAATGCTTATGTGAGCTTAGCTTAGTTTATGCCTGCTTACAGATGTTTAAACCTACGCTAATTTCAAATAAAGAAAAGAAAAAAGGGGAGATAGGAAAGTGGTGAAATTGGGGCAAGCAGGGGGACAAACAAGAGGACAAAGAAGTAGGGATGTGCAGGATGGGTGTAGGAAAGGGCCATAGCTAGAAAGCCAAGAACAAGTGAAAAGCACCAATAAAGCAAAGCAGATCCACAACCTGGAAGCTGGCTCTGGAAGCCCAGAATAAAAAGTTGATGAAATGCTGATATTCCTTCTTCCGCAAGGCAGAAAATGAAAGGCTGCAACTTACAAAAACTTTCTTGCTTTAATAACAAACAAAAATCTCCTCAAGCGCTTTCGCTCAGCCTGGTGCTGAGCTTTTTCAAGATACAATAAAATCAAGCTGGTTGTTCTTTATATACATAGTCAAAACTTGACCAATAATTCAATTAGTAAAAGAGAAAGTCTAATTAACCCTTCAAATTACTTGCTGGTACAAAACCTGCTTGCAGGCAAACCATTACTAAGCACAACTCACTGCAATGTCCAACAAAGTATATGCATAAACTTAATAATCAATTGTTGGTGTACACACAGATTGCCATAAAAATATACAGTGTTAAAATATGCAATATTAAAACCATGCAATGTTAAAACAATATTCAAAAGCCAATACTATACACATGCTAGTATGTTAAAAATGTTTAAATGTGC
Organism: Protopterus annectens; assembly: GCF_019279795.1. Classification (NCBI taxonomy): domain Eukaryota; kingdom Metazoa; phylum Chordata; order Ceratodontiformes; family Protopteridae; genus Protopterus; species Protopterus annectens. The sequence goes on from NC_056735.1 coordinate 871,699,387, forward strand.
TGTTTATTCAGCAAAATTTTATTTCTATATGTAAACCCTGAAAACACTGGAAAACCGAAAGTTCATAATTTAGCCTTCCTTAACCTAAGGACGCTGCTAATGCTGCAAGCGTTATTGAGCCCTGGTCGCCTTCCTGCATCTAGTCTTAGCTGCTATAATAACTCTTTATATTCTAAAAGAGACCCCCAGTCCCCCCCCCTTTCATCCAACCTTAGCTGTTCTAAAATAATGAATTTAATTTCCATGTTAGGACAAAAAAGGGGATGTCTATAAAAAGCATTAGTTTCCTTTTTCTTAATTATATCATACTGATGCTCATAAATATGTCTTCTGAGGGTTCTTTCAGTCTTTCCTATGTAGAAACTTTTACATCTAGTACATAAACCTAAATAAACAATAAATGTGGCATTGCAATTATAATGGCCCCTTGGTTGATATAGGAATTTTCTTGATGGTAAATATAACCTATGTCCATTGAATATAGACGGGCATTGCTTGCACATTCCACATTTGTATGTGCCTTCTTTTTTATTATCACTACTTGCCATTGGTTTGTTCTGATTCATCTCTAGCATTTCTTTTAAATTGGTACCCCTACGTCTAATGAATCTAGGAAATTCTGGAATCATATTAGCCAACCTATCGTCCAGTCTTAGGATCGGCCAGTATTTCTTTACACTGTTTTCCACAACCTCATAATCAATACTAAAAGTATGGATGTATCCTTTTTGTTCCTTATTCTGCAGGCTGCTGCCCACTAGGCATATTGATGTGCCCGTAGTGTCTAGGAGAGGTGGATATTTTGTTTCCCTGCACCTAATAATTTCTGTCACTAGCTCTTCAACAAGAAGGCTTGGATACCCTCTTTCAAAGAATCTTTCTTTTAGGAACCTAATTTCCTCCACAAACACCTGCTTTGTGTTGCACATTCTGGAGGCACGGATAAATTGCCCCTTGACTATGCCTCTGTTTTGATATTCAGGGTGGTTACTTTTAAAATGCAAAAAAGCATTTGAATAGGTGGGCTTCCTAAACACACTTGATATGAACCTATTGTTAACTTTATCTTTAACCAAGTGCACATCCAAGTAATTCAAGCTGTCAAAACTCAGTGAGTGTGTAAAGGTTAGAAAAGAAGTAGTACTGTTAATGTAATGAAAAAATTCCTCCATATTTGCCCTAGTACCACTCCATACAAGACAAATGTCGTCAAGAAATCTGACATAATGCTTGATGTACTGTGCCCAGTCTGTGCCAAAAATATATGTGTTTTCCCATTTATGCAACACTATGTTTGCGTAAACTGTGGCACAGGCCGCCCCCATTGCAACACCTGATTTTTGCCTGTAGAAATGACTTTTGAAACAAATGAAATTATTTTCCAGGATTAGTTCCATTAACTCCACCAACAAGTTTGTGGTGTTGGAAGTAAGTTTCGCCTCTTTAACTAAAACATCACTAAACCATTTCAGTCCTGTAGAATGAGGTATACTGGGGAACAGTTGAACAATGTCTATAGTTACTAGCAATAGATCCGGATGGTATGCTAGGGATTGCAGACCCCTATGAAAATCCCAAGAATCCCTGCAGATGTACTTCAAAGAAGCAGCAAATTGCTTCAAAGTGTGGTCTATAAATTTCCCAATCGGTTCTGTTATACCTCCTTGCCCAGATACTATAGGTCTGAAGTGTAGGGGGTCAAGACCTTTGTGTGTTTTCGGGATGCCAAATATTACAGGAATTTTTGGCTTGGCAACAATTAAAAAATTATACAATTTTTCATTAAAAACCCCTTGCAAAAGATGGTCATATAAAATGAAAGAAATTCTTGAGTATGCCATATGTAACTCATTCCTGGACACCTGTTCATACTGCTCCGGGTCCTGCAACATCCGTTCAATGTACTGAATATAATCTGAATTATACATCAGAACTAACCCCCCCCCCTTATCTGTTTTCATAGCCCTACAGTTATTACTTTTGAGATCCTTGATTAAATTCCTCTCATTCCTACTGATATTATGGGGATCATTTCTTTGCTTATTATTGTTAATCATCCTGATGTCTTTTTCCATCATTTCTTCAAATATCTTGACTGTAGGGTCCATAGGTGGGTTAAATGTACTCCTACGTGAAAGCTCCATACTTACAGGAAGTTCCCCTTTAAAATAAAGCATTAGGTTCAGTTGCCTGCTAAACATTTTTAAATCTATCAACTCCTGTTCCATCCTGTTAGAAAATGCTGGCACAAAATGCAGTCCCTTGGTGAATAAATCAAAATGTTCTGTTCCCAAACTAATGCTGGTATAATTGTAAATCGAAAAATTGTTTTCTGTTACCACTGTAACCTTATTTGAAACATTCAAGCTGGCCACAGCATTAGTCGTGTGTGGATAGCTCGAAATAGCCTGCATGTCCTGGTCTACTTGTTCCCCCACCCCTGAAAAAATACGCCCCCCCCCTGTTTGGGGGAAAGTGAAAATCCTGATGTAAGGAACCTCTATCCTTCTCTGCAAACCTTTGGTTGTATCTTGGTGTCTCATACGGCATTTCTGTTCTGTAACCTCTATAAAAATTTCCCTGTGCACCACTATTAATGTTGTTATACTGCTTAGCTTTAAATGGCAGTGGGTAGGCCACCCCTTCATTGTATTCCTTTAAGTCCCTCTCTAATTTGTGTATTTTACGGTTAAGAATTCTCAAACAGTGTTGGTCAACCTCCTTAAAAATATTATCATAACTTCGTTTAACAGAAACAAATCTTTCATTGTTAATTAAACTGTTGTTCAAAGCCTTTAAATCATTTAATAAGACTTCTGCTTTTGTTTCATATTCTTCCACCATAACCTCTAACATCTCTATACCAGCACGATTAAATACACCACACAATTTCTTGTAGTAATTAGAGTCCTTTTGCACATTGTTGGGAAATTTGAAGCACCTCAGTCCCTTTGGTATTCTTCCCACATTGACACACTCCTTAAGATAGTCAATTTCCAATTGGTTTGCTTTAAAAGTATAAAGCTTGTCACGAAGAATGCTAAAATCTTTTTCAATGCCAGCATTAATGTCAGAATTACTGTTTAAATTAGTATTAAATTTGACAGTACCTTCACGAAACCAAAATTGCTGACCAGCCCATGCTCCAAAGTCAAAACGCTTCTCCTGCATTTCAGATTCATTAGGCAGGACATTGTTGCCCTTACTGCTATCATTGCTGTTTCATTTTGAACCTGCCTGCTGGTTACAGGTTCCCAGACAAGCACAACTGTCAGTTTGTTCGTTGCATTCATTATGAGCGGAAGTGCACCTTCTCTTTTGCTCTAAACCCTGCTGCTGGTTACCTGGAAAAACTGTAGGTCTCTCAACACCACTGTTGTTGAGCATACTCGTCAACTGGGTTAGCATACCCAGCACTTGATTAAACTCCGCTCTTGTAACCGGTGCACTGTCATCTCATGGTTTAAGTAACTGAGGAGTGTCAGAGAAAGTACTCTGTGCTCCTTCTTCCGCCATGGATCCGAAACAGTTCACAAACCGAAAACCAAGAACAAGTGAAAAGCACCAATAAAGCAAAGCAGATCCACAACCTGGAAGCTGGCTCAGGAAGCCCAGAATAAAAAGTTGATGAAATGCTGATATTCCTTCTTCCGCAAGGCAGAAAATGAAAGGCTGCAACTTACAAAAACTTTCTTGCTTTAATAACAAACAAAAATCTCCTCAAGCGCTTTCGCTCAGCCTGGTGCTGAGCTTTTTCAAGATACAATAAAATCAAGCTGGTTGTTCTTTATATACATAGTCAAAACTTGACCAATAATTCAATTAGTAAAAGAGAAGGTCTAATTAACCCTTCAAATTACTTGCTGGTACAAAACCTGCTTGCAGGCAAACCATTACTAAGCACAACTCACTGCAATGTCCAACAAAGTATATGCATAAACTTAATAATCAATTGTTGGTGTACACACAGATTGCCATAAAAATATACAGTGTTAAAAATATGCAATATTAAAACCATGCAATGTTGAAACAAAATTCAAAAGCCAATACTATACATATGCTAGTATGTTAAAAATGTTTAAATGTGCTGTTTATTCAGCAAAATTTTATTTCTATATGTAAACCCTGAAAGCACTGAAAAGGACCATAGCTCTGCATTTCTTTGACAGCAACAGCTGCTTTCAATGTAAACAATTTAGAATTTGGAGTGTCACACCCTACAGGATGGTGTGTGGGTATCATACAATATGGATGATTGGTAGGGTTAGATGGTAGGCTGGTTACATGTCTCTGGGTGAAATGCAGGGCTATGTATGGGATGTGATTTTTTTGTGGGACAGATGCCCTTTTTTATTTTTAAGGTGAGAGTGGGATGTTAAGGAAGGATTATTGGTAAGTGTGATGAGGGATGTTTGGCAGGAGAGGTTGCATTTGCAGACAGACAAGACAGACAAGACAGCAAACAGGGGTGGTGTATGACACATGGGGGTAAACACCTTGATGGGAAGGGTGGTTGGGAATATGAGGCTCATGAGCCCTCTAGATGGTATTAGTGGCACTGATGTTCCCACCTGATGGCAGTCACCACTACTGCTTCACAGCCCCGAAGGTGGCTGTGCTGGAGGGGCCACCTGCCCCTCTAGCTGTGACAGCCTGCCCTCCACCTGATGCAGGTGGTCATCCAGCTCCATCTGGTGGACATTGCACACCATGTCACAGACCTCATCCCAGGTGACAATGTTCTCACTGCGCCCACTTCCAGGGGGGGGGGAGCCCCATCCCCTGCAGTGGTTCCACCTGAGGGTGATGCATGGCCAGCAGATGAGGGAGGTCTGGGTTGCCTGGGCCAGGTGGTGTGGGAGAGGTGGATCTGCTGGGATCTGCCTTCCCATATGTGCTATGGTGCAGAAATTAACAATGAATGTTGGTTAGTCATGCACAGCACATTACAACATTAGTCAAAATAGCATGCATGGATATTCCCATTTACCCAAAACAGTGCAATTATAACAGTGCCATAGCAAACAGAACCCATGCATATATGGAACGGCATTCAGGGTTGCAACAGCATGCCAGTTAGTGGTATGTCAGGCAGGCAATAAGATGATTATTCAACAGGGAATATTAGTATGCACACAGTTTAAACAATGATAAAGCAAATGGAACAACGGTCCCGACAGTAGAGGTTTATTTATGAACATACCCATGTTGGTTTCAGTGTGATGGTTGGATCAGTTGAGTGGTGTGGGAAGGTAACCGATTCAAGTGACAACTACTATCAAGTATATTTGTCAGCACACTGCTATTCACTACTCTACCTTCTGACCAAACTTACACTCTACCTGTGCCATGGGGCTGCTACAGCACACCAACAGCTGTAGATATCAACAGAGCAATTGTACCCATATTTTAGTGTTCCACATAGACCTGTTTCTATACCAATTTCTTTACCTGTGGCCTGTGAAGATGAACTGTGTGCACATTACATTATTGTTTCTACACATATTTCAGATTCACATATTAGTTTCAGGCCCTAGAGTGTGTGTTGTGCCTTTCACATACATCTATTGTGACATTCTCTGTGACTGGGGAAACTGTCCGTGACAGCGTGACACTTGAGGGGCTTGTCTGGGCTAGACTGCAGAGTGTGGATGTCTAGCTTGCATCTATTTGTAGGACTGGGGCTGATCAACATAGCAATTGTACACCTTTCATAGTTATACACATCATACTAGTATTTCTATTCAGATTTCTTTACCTGTGTGCCCTGTATGGAAAATGTATGTGTTGCAGTACATTATTTTTTTTCTATTCAAATTGCAGTTTACAACTGTAGAACCAGACTGAGATGTTAGTGGCAGTCCCTGGATTCGAACCATACTATGTGTGTAAAATTGAACTACAGGCCTAGTCCTTATCAGACTGAGTTACTGGGGAGATGTGTGTTTGTGACATTTCTGTCTAGAACATATTTTTGTGCACAGTACTTTTATTATGAGGTTGCATTATTTGTTTCCCATTTTCAGTACAAATTATGCATACACAACAGACATTGGTCTCACTGTTTGTGAAACATGTGCACATTAGCTGGATTGCACATTTGAATGTTTTGCAACTATATACTGCAATTAAGGTTCCTGAGTACACATTGTAGGTTTTAAGTCTGCACCTGTTATCATTATGCATTGGTCAGTACATTCACAGCTACATACAGCTGAAATTGGGGTCTATATTAGAAAATTGAAGTTTCAAAACTTTGAATGTTCTAATATCGACCCCTATTCAGCAAAAGTTTAAAATACTGAACATACAGAACAGAGATTTTTTCCTAGGGAAAAATTTGTTGTTCCAAAACACATACACACAACACAAGCACACCAAACAGCAATCCACACACATACACCTAAAATCCTACACCTAACCCTACACTAAACTATACATACACCACTAACTATCCACTTACCTTAACCCAAACCCTAACCCTAAGGTCCGTCACTATCACACACTCACTTCACCCGCACCCTAACCCTCACTCACCTACCCCGCCCTAACCCTCACATCCACACAATCGCACACTTACCTGACCCATGCCCTAACCCTAACTCACCTAACCCGTGTGCAATTGCACACTTACCTGAACCCGACCCGTAACTTTCCACCACAGTGTTGAAAATACCGAAGCAACAGAAACGGACAACCAAATTCTTTCCCTAGGAAAAAATTTGTTTTTCTGTAACTTTGATATTTTCAGCATTCGCTGAATACGGGTCGATATTAGAACATTTGAAGTTTTGAAACTTCAGTGTTCCAATATAGACCTTGAAATTGAAAGGTTAATACAGGACAATGCTGGCAGACAAACAAATAAAACACATTCTGGTGGGAATATGTACTGATGCTTTTTACCAGTTATTTGACATGCCCATTCTAAAGGATGAAGATAAGCAGTGCTAAATTAGTTCACCTCAGTTAATGCATTCTGCAGGACATACACATTTTGATTTATCAGGTATAAGTGACATGACACACACCAGTGTTTGGGATCACCTTTATTAGTTTTGACATACATATCTGTGTATGATTCAGAAATCCACAATTGCTATTCCTGCATGATCTGCACAGGAGAATGCTTTACAGTAGCCCTGACATGGCGCTTTTTTGGCAGGTTCACTCAGACACACTCATACATATTCTAATATTCCTCTCCTGCATAGAGTACCTTGTTTGCTACTGATATCTGTATTACACAGCAGCTGGGAATACTCCATTGTAACACTGGCAGCCTGACACAGGCATGTATTCCTGACTTTTACAGCACAATTATATATACAGGCAGTACTACTATTACTATAATTTTGATTTCTTACTGCTAATAGTAGGGGGTATTCTGTACTCACCATGTAGCCGATGCAGCTGGGCTAGTCACTGGGCATGAGCCTCAACATTCTGGGACCTCTCTGCAGCAGCTGTATGAGGAAACATCGCAGTTTAATCACACCTGTACAGTCACAAGTTTAACCTTTTCCATACTTAGAGATACGTAAGACTGCATATTTACAGACAGGTGGGACATCCTGCGCTCAGGCTTCTTGGAACCACTGGTCAAAGAGTGCACCCCTCCTCCAGTTCAGGTCATTATGGTGATGACGTACCTGCCCACCAGTTCGGGGTGTGCCACTGGCACTGGTGAGATCACGTTCAAGCTGGTCCCATGCCTCCGCTTTGTACTGCAAGCCCTGGTACTGGCCTTGCAGCAGCCTGTCATCATGGTTTTTAACTAGCAGCCCAACCATGACCCTGAACTCTTGGATGTCCCAACATTGTGCTTAGAAGCACAAACCTTCACCAACGCCAGCCATTTTGGTCCTGCTGTGTGCAATCCAAAATGGTTAAATAGGGCAGTGTTCCTGCACTTTTTCTTGATTGGTCAGTTTTAATATGCTGCACTATGCTTAGCTGCACGCAAATCCACATAGCAATGCTTACACCAGCTAAGCAGAGCTGACAGCAGGTAAGTAATGCTTACACTAGCAAAGCATTTCTTAAATCTATTTTTTCATTACATTTATAAATTATTTATACATTTATATTTTACATATTCCCACCACCTATTGTGCTATAGTGAGTCATATGATTGACATCTATCATTCAAATTCCTTAAAAGTTTATTAAATAATTTAGCAGAGGGGGGATTCGAGCCTAGCATGTTCTACATGCTATACCATGGCAGTACCACTAATGCTACAGCAGCTTGATGACACTTTCTATCACAGTAGCACTTGTCTATCATTTTCAGGATTTCAGCCAGGCTAAGCATAGCGACGTGCCACACAAACAAGCTGTGCAGCACTTAAACTTTGGATTTATTTCATGAAAAAAAATATTATTACATTCTTTTATTTTGTATTCCTTTCCTCTTGCCCTACTGCTTCCATGCATGTAGGGCAAGAGTGCATAAGTTTGGGTGTGTGCCCTTGAAGGCTGCTGCCTTGTGTTTTTTATTTTTTTTTCAGTGTCTGCGGACACTGAAATGTTAGCTATTTACATTTTAGTGTCTGTGGACACTAGTTTACTATATAATATTAGAGCCAGGCTTTAATATTATATATATTAACACTCATGTGTCAGAAAGTGCCATATAGCACTTTCAGAGCAAAGGGGGCGTGTTTCAGATGCAGACACTGCTGACACATGCCCCCTGCACTCACATCTGGTTCATGTCCATTTAGTTTAGATAGCAGCATGCCTTCATGCATATGCACAGTGTGCTGCTATCCTAAATGGACATGAACCACTCCATGCAAGAATAGTCTTATTCTTGCATGAAGCTTCGTGAATCCAAGGGGAAAAAAATATTTTCTAAAACGAATTCCATTAATAAACAATATAAACTAACTTCCTTGTTAGAAAATATATTTGTTTTTATTAAAAAGGATCTTAGAGCTACAATTCCCTTGTCCTGTAGTATACAAGTGAATAATGAACACACATCTATTGTTATCATGTTAACATTCTCTTGATTATAATTAAATGTCATAAAAAAGTTCTTTAACTTTTCCAACAAGTCCTAAGAGTAACTTATATAAGAAGCCATAAAGGATTAAAAATAAAATCTAAGTACAATGCTATTCCTTCACAAACACTATTAGCAGCAGACACTATTGGTTGAAACGGTGTGTTAATACAATCCTTGTGCAATTTGGGAATTCCAAACAAACACCCTACCATTGGATTTTCTATGTACAAAAAATCATATACAGCTTGATCAGTATCACTATCTAAAACCAAGTCATATAATATAAATGGAATAAAATCATAACTTTTATTAATGTCGTACATAGACATCTTAGAATATTCACTCATTATCTAATATTTTTTAATAGCTGTGGTATAATCAACTTTATTCATAATAACAATACATCCACCTTTGTTGGTTTTCATAAACCTTAACTCAGTTTGTTGTTGTAGTTCCTGGAAAGCCAACTTTTCTTTAGCTGACAAAATAAAATACTTTGTAGAACATTTTTTCACCAAACATTCATGAATATCATTCTCACATGCTTGTTCAAAAACTTTAATAGTAGAATTTAAAGCTGGATTAAAAGAAGATGGTTTCTTTAACTCATCTGATAAAACAACATTGTTCAAGAAATAATTCAAATTTAATTTCCTACTAAACAACGTTAACTGTAACACAGTCCTTGTAAGACTTGCCCTGGGATTCAGCAAACTCTGTACAGTGTGCAGGAATACTGCAAGAACTGCTGGAGGAAATACGGACGCCAAGAGATCCAGGAACAATCTCCCAGGACGTGCACAAGCAGTCCTGCACTATTCCTGCACAGACACAGCTCCTGTATGCTAATTACCCCATTTGCAGGCGAAAACCATGCAAATGAGGTGAATTAGCGATACAGGAAGCTTGCAGCCATCCGTGGAGGATTATTGTAACCTGCATAAATGTACTCGGTTAGTAACTGAGTACATTTCTGCAAACTACAAAACGGAGCCATGACAGCTCCAAAGAAAGGCTGTATATAATGTGGAAGGCATCCCAATGACCAAATATATGGCCATTGGCATGGAAAACAGTCTCAAAATAACAAAAATAACTTTTATTTTCTTTTGGCCGATTTCAGCCGTTTAAGCATAGGGCAGTGGCACGCAAATGAAATCGGCCCGAAAATAAAATTAAAACCTTGAAAAAAACTTTTTATGCAAAATCACAATTTTGCCATTATAGTCAATGGCAGACAGAAGACAACAAGGCCAGTGAATAGTGGTTGCTAAGGGGGAAGGCTCAGTGACAGACTTGTAACTAGGCATTATTAGGCAATTCTATGCAAATGAGAGGAATGATACTGAAACACAGTTTACCCCCCATGGCTAGCCTGCACCCAACCATGTAGGTGCAGGAAAACCATGGTGCAAGCCTTGGAGTTAGCTGACATCAGAGAGGGATGTGTCAGGTATACTGTAAGCTTATTGGAGCTCTGTGGTGTGGGTTTGCCTTAGCTTAGCAGAGCTAAGGAAGGGGGTGTGTCAGAAGCTGCCCAGCACTCTTTACACTATCTAAACGGGTGTGTGTGCCGCACACTGGGTTTTAAACAAAAAAAAAATTAAACAAGGAAATAGCAGCTCCATTCACATCTGAGCACTGGGCTTGCGTGGCATGCCTCAGAACTTAAACAGGAAGGCAATGGGAAGGGAAAACAGCAGTAGGAAGGTAATCAAGGAGAACTAGCATAGCTGGCAGGTGAAATGTATTAGAATCAGCCAATTACACAGGCAGCAGCCCAGCCCAGCACACTACTATAAACTATGCAAACACCTTTCCCTCTGGTTTTTCCCACAAACTCTACACCACTGGTGTACACAAATGGGGAAATTTTACCTAACAAAGCAACAAAATGATAGGGGCTGCATTCACTTTCATAAATCAACACGTGGAAGAGGCTGAAGGTGGTGAGGATGAGAATGCTGACGACCAACCCACAGTGAGGAGAAGGAGATGAGTGTACAGAACCAGGGTAACCTACCAGGGGCTACATGAGCTGGAGACAGTGAAACGCTATAGGGTGGACAGGGACCTCCTACAGCAAATTATTGAGTTGTGCCAGCCATGTCTCACACACAGAAACAACAGAGGGGAACCATCTCAGTGGATACCAAGGTATGTGTAGGCTTAAGAATACTAGCCACAGGTACCTTCCAAAGGCCAACTGGGGATATCATGGGGATCTACAGGCATCAGGACTCAGGGTACTCCACCAATTCCTGGATGCCATGTCAGCACATGCCGGTGAGCACATATATTTCCTCAACACCCGTGAGGCATTGACCAGCAATATGCTTCTCTTCCACCAACTAGCAGAATACCCTGAGGTAGTGGGTGCTACAGACTGCACACACATACACATCAAAGCACCACCCAGTGAGCAGGTAGGGTCTACATAAACCCCAAGGATTTCTCCTCCATCAACTGCCAGGTCATGTACGATAACCAGGGCATTATAAAGAATGAGTGTGCTGGCAGCCCTGGAAGCTATCACGACTCCCACATCTGGCATATGACACAGCTGAACCAGAAATTTGCCAATGGGGACATCCCATATGGCCATCTAGTGGGGGATGCTGGTTATGCACTGGAACAGTGGCTGATGACACCCATCAGAAATGCACACACACCTGAACAAGAACTCCATAATGAGGCACACACACAGACCAGAATCATAATAGAGCATGTGTTTGGGATGCTCAAGTCATGGTTCCAGTGCCTGGACATATCTGGTGGATCCTTGCAGTACTCACCAGATACATGTACCCAAATTGTCATTGTATGTGCCATGCTACACAATATGATCCTGCAGAAACAGGTTTAGCAGGAACAGCATGGGGCATGGCCACACAGCCCCCCACCATTGCCAAGGCCTGCACAGGCACATAGTGACTCAGAGGAGGAACAACCTGAGCCTGCCCAAGCAGGCAGAAGGAGGTGTGCCCAGTATTCCCAGGCCTTGGCCAAAAGGCAATGCATAGCACATGCATTGACATGGTAGAAACCCAGGGAATGACACCTCACTCTGACTCACACATACAGTAAAAGGCATGCCAAACATGACACAGCCTGTGCTTAACCATGTATAGGGAGTGTACTATGTGCATCTGACATAGTCAGCCCTCCAGCACCATCCTCAATACTGGCACAGCCAGAAAGTAAGGTATGTTCTGCTACCTGTATCCATGGTATGGATGTGAGCATGTTAGAAAATCAGGTGGCTGAATGGGATACCAGCAGATAGTAGACATCTATATTGGCAGCATGAAATCCTTAACAAATACTGGTGTCAACATAGTAGGCAGTACTAGACATGGTGACCCAACCCACTGCAGAACATGTGATGGGCCAAATGTGTGTCCATAGGACACACACATGCATGTCAGTGAGGCTCACATATCGAACAACAGTCTCAGCCAGCAGGACAGGTGTAGACCAGCACAAAGAAAGGCTGTGCTAAGGCCTCTGATTGATGGCTATGGAGAACAGCCCCCCCTCCAGACCTACACAGACAGACTACAACAGGTCAGGCAGTGGGATGTTAGTTCTGAAGGGTAAGAAGTCTGAAACTGAAATGTAAGTCAATAAAACCTAAGAACTGTAGTACACTGATATGCTTCTAGTCTGCATGATAGGTCAGAATACAGAATGAAATGGAGTACTTGAAATACCAGTACAGTAATAGCAAATGTTTACAGTTGTCAGATGTGCCCCCCACAATCCTATTTAGAAATGTAGTAACAGTTATGTGTAGGTATAATAACAGTGGAACACAGATCACCTGAGCTGGCCAAAGTAGCTGGATAGATTGTAGCAAGTGTACAATACGCAGGGCTCTGTGTGTTAGGTTGTTCTGCGTTGTATTTTGTGTGAAAGTGGTCAGCATGTAGGCATGGAGGGTTGTGTTCTGGTGGCCAGTGGCCAGTACTGTTGATGACAAGGCCAAATTCTCACAACTGTAGTTCCAAACACAATGCATCCCAGCAAGACACAGTCCAGCAGTAATCCATACTAATTGTTTGGATGTAATATCTGTCACCAAAAGAAAGATGGACATGTCATGAATGTGGGCCCAGACATACAAACAATACACAGGTGGAAGTACCCAGGACAGATAGTGTATAAAATGTTACTGTCAAATGGACACACCTTTGGAATTGTACATACAGGTTAGCAGCACATTAGTTGGCTGTGTAGTATGGAATACTGATGTCGTCTGGCCAAGCACTGGTGGACCACAAAAGGCACAGGTATGAAGTACTGAGAAACTGCTGATGTCCCCGTACAAGCCAGCATAAGGGGAATGCCCCCATGTATATCTGTGAACCAGCTGCAAGTAGGTTCCATAGCACACATGCACCCAGCTCACCCCACCATCAGCCACAGGTACCTCACAGGTCTTATCCCTGCTGTTGGAAATGAGTACAATATGACCACCACCTCTATATGGGAATAGCCACAGAATACAGCATGCTGAAGAGGTGTCCCATGCAGGTGTTTTCCTAGCTGTAAGCCGCACCCTGCCAGCATCCACACCAATGGATCAATAAGGACAGAAACTATTGACATTAACACCCTGAACACCTACCCTGTCACCTCAGGGGAATATAGTGGCTTGCAGCCTGGGACTGTAAGAGTGACACAATGGACTGGCCTGCTACAGATGGCCTGCATCACTACCAAATGCCCTACAGTCCTCTATCAAATGCCTGTGTCTCATCCGTATTGCCAATGTATGTTATCTCATGGACTCCCAAATAACATAACACAGTCCACAGAACACAAATGCAAGGCCATGTTGACAAATTCCAGTAGCATGTCCACCATTTTCTACTGCATGAACTGTGGACCAACCCCTAAATACTGCTGGGATGAAGTGATAACTATAGGGATTCTTATCAGTTAATGTTTGCATAATGTTTGGAAGAGGGTAGAATAACAGTGGGGGGTAGAAGAATGGAGACCATGGAGTGTGTGAAGTCTGAAACTCAGATGTGTTCTCATACTATAACAGCAAAAGTAAATTAAGGCACCAAAGTTACACACTGGAAATCAGTCACTGTACTTTATTGCAGAAGACAAACGGTAAACGCTTTCACAACTTAATGTTGCTTCATCAGACCACATCACTACAACTGATGCTTGGTTAAATACTAGGACAATTAGTATGACATCACAATTTAAAGAGATATTACTCCACTAACATAAGAACATATATCAATATCCATAAGAAAAATGCATAAAATATATAGAAAGGTGTGTATTTACACACAATAATATTTAAAAACAATAATATTTAAAAAAGGGGGGGGGGTGTCATCCCTGATGGTTATTAAAATATATATATATATATATATATATATATATATATATATACATATACACACACATATAACCACAATAGTACAATGAAAAATAAATATATATAAAAAAACTCATGTTTTAGTGTTTAAGGCGCCTGGCCTTAAGGTAAGGAACTAATGAGGTGCAGCCATTCAAACCAGGATATCTATCTGCTTGTAATTTAGTGATTCATTGTTGTTCTAATTCTTCAGTGTGGTTTTCTACGTCACCACCTCTGTTTGTCCTTACTATTTGTTGTAAGATTAAAAATTTAAAACAATGGCTACTGTCTGTATTCAGGACATGATTAGCTAGAGCATTTGATTGCTTCTGGTTCCGTATGTCCCTTATATGTTCTAACATTCTTTCTTTAAAGCTCCTATTTGTTTTGCCTACATAATAGGCATGGCATGCTTGGCAAAAACAAAAATAAACAACATCGACACTTTTACAATCATAATAGTTCTTTGTATAAAGTTTAAAACATTTCACAGGATGAATGTACTTATTTTTAGTGTAGACATGCTGACAAGCAGCACAATTCCTGCACGGGAAGGTGCCCTGTCTGAGAGATTTTTTTCTAAAAAACTGATGTTCTCTATTACAGAGCTGCTGCTTTAAAGACACATTATTTCTAAAACTGAAGTTTGGGGTGTCACCAACTGTGGAAACCAAACCTGGTATTTCATGTAATAAGTGCCAATTCTTTTTAATAATTTCCATATACTTATTGATGTCACTTGCAAATCTAAAAACTATTCTAAACTTATTTCTATCAATACTTGTATCATAAGGTATACTTGTATTGGCACTATAAGAGCTCATGTATGGTTTACATCTTGTAGATCTCAATTTCCATGCATCTGCTATCACTCTAGTGATTTCTGAGCTAGAATAGCCTCTTGTTTGAAATTCGTCTTGTAACTTATTTAAAGCAACTACTGCCTCTTCATCATTATTATGTAGGCGTAGGGTTCTATAGACTTGTCCTTTGAGGACATTTCTAGGTATGTGTCTCGGGTGCATGCTTGACCTGTGCAGACAGGCATTGGTTCTTGTAGGTTTGTGATAAATACTGGTTCTTATCTACTTTAAATCAGTAAGGGTGACACTCACATCCAAGAAATCAACACATTTTTCAGAAAAAGTAAAAGTAAACTTCAAAAAGTCTGTAGTACTATGCAGGTAATCAATGAAATTACTGATATTTTCACCATGCCTTTTCCACAAGACAAAAACATCATCCACGAAACGGACGTACCAGAGAATGTAGCCAAAAAATGGTTAACATCTGACAAAACATATTGTTCTTCCCATCGTACTAGTGATAGATTGGCGTAGCTATTTGCACACGAAGTGCCCATAGCCACGCCAATCTTCTGTAGAAAAAATTGATCCTGAAAAGCTACAATGTTATTTTCAAGTATAATCTCCAATAGTGCACAGACTAGCATAATCTTATTAGTAGTCAGCTTCTTATTCATATCGAGGAATTCTCTTATTCTATCAATACCCCAAACATTTGGAATACTAGTAAAAAGAGATTCAATGTACATGGTAAGGAATACAAATTCTTCATCATTATCAATGGTATCCATTCTATTTTGCAACCGCTGTAAAAACATTTTTGTGTCTCTAAGAACTGTATAACAACTATCCAAGAACTCATGTAAAATGCCTTCTACATAAATAGATAGAGGCTCAGTGCACCATCCTGCTCCTGATACGATGGGGCGTAAAGGAGGAACCGTGGGATGTTTATGGATTTTAGGGAGTCCATAGATCCTAGGAGCTAGAGGTTTTTATACTGAAAAATAATTAAATAAGGATTCATCAATTAATCCTGTAATCAGTAAATCAAACACTAAAAAAGACACTTTATCAGTGATAGCAATTACAGCTGTTTTTGTCAGCATTTGATAGGTACAAGTATCTAATAGCAAAACCTTCATCTGGTTAACATATAAATCTTTGTCCATTAATACAATTTTACCACCTTTATCTGCTTGTTTAATAATAAGAGAATGTAAATCCTGCAATTCATGTAGAGCCCTATATTCTTCTGTAAAAAGAATTGGCACTTATTACATGAAATACCAGGTCTGGTTTCCACAGTTGGTGACACCCCAAACTTCAGTTTTAGAAATAATGTGTTTTTAAAGCAGCAGCTCTGTAATAGAGAACATCAGTCATTTAGAAAAAATCTCTCAAACAGACAGGGCACCTTCCCGTGCAGGAATTGTGCTGCTTGTCAGCATGTCTACACTAAAAATAAGTACATTCATCCTGTGAAATGTTTTAAACTTTATACGAAGAACTATTATGATTGTAAAAGTGTCGATGTTGTTTATTTTTGTTTTTGCCAAGCATGCCATGCCTATTATGTAGGCAAAACAAATAGGAGCTTTAAAGAAAGAATGTTAGAACATATAAGAGACATACGGAACCAGAAGCAATCAAATGCTCTAGCTTAATCATGTCCTGAATACAGACAGTAGCCATTGTTTTAAATTTTTAATCTTACAACAAATAGTAAAGACAAACAGAGGTGGTGACGTAGAAAACCACACTGAAGAATTAGAACAACAATGGATCACTAAATTACAAGCAGATAGATATCCTGGTTTGAATGGCTGCACCTCATTAGTTCCTTACCTTAAGGCCAGGAGCCTTAAACACTAAAACATGAGTTTTTTATATATATATTTTTTTCATTGTACTATTATGGCTATATGTGTGTGTATATGTGTGTATATATATATATATATATATATATATATATATATATATATATATATATATATATATATATATATATTTTAATAACCATCAGGGATGACACCCCCCCCTTTTTAAAATATTATTGTTTTTAAATATTATTGTTTTTAAATATTATTGTGTGTAAATACACACCTTTCTATATATTTTATGCATTTTTCTTATGGATATTGATATAGGTTCTTATGTTAGCGGAGTAATATCTCTTTAAATTGTGATGTCATACTAATTGTCCTAGTATTTAACCAAGCATCAGTTGTAGTGATGTGGTCTGATGAAGCAACATTAAGTTGTGAAAGCACTTACCGTTTGTCTTCTGCAATAAAGTACAGTGACTGATTTCCAGTGTGTAACTTTGGTGCCTTAATTTACTTTTGCTGTTGTTGTGTGTTCTGGGCATCTCAGTGTACCTGCAGCCATTTGGTTTTTGCATCTTCAGTTCCTATTTTTTATTCAGCTAAGGACACACTGCACGTGGATATAATATGGGCATGGATACCAACCAAGAATCATCTAATGAGCAGCGTCAATTTTTAAAGCTTCTTGAAGTACCATTGAATCCATTATTAAACGCTGACATACAGGCAAATACAGTGGATATTGGCTCAGAGATGGAAAAAATGCTTGAGTTTCAGGCACAATATAGGGGGCTAGAAAACCTTCTATAGAAGTACAAATGACTACAATGGCAAAGACTACACCTACAAGCTTCATTGGAAGCTAAAGTAATACCTCGAGGTCTACGTATCTTAAATATGCCAACTTATGGGAGTACATATCCTGAACTCTTACGTAAGTGGCAAGAATTGAATTTATCTTTTAGCTCCAAGTATGGAGCTCCTTATAGAGTTTTTTACACCTCTTGAAACTGAGCTCAAAACTGAAATTGTGACACTAGAAAACCAGATATCTGTAACCTTTCCTGCTACTATCACCCTTAATAAAATGGGCCAGTTGCATGAAAGCATTAGTGCCTATGAGAAAAAGCTTCAAAATGTTAAATTAAATAAATTAAACAGAGATAAAACTGATTTTGGCAACAATAATATCTTCTCATGGCCGAGAGACCCTATAAATAGAACCCCTTTGTATAATCCTGCTACAGTGAACAGAGGAACTAGTAGGACACTAAATACTGAAACACAGGCTTCCACTTCTTGTTCTCGCGCTATTGAGATGAGGGAAAGCATGGCAATACAAAAAACTGACCAAGAACATATAAATTCTAGTGTTCCTACTCTCCAAGTTGCATCCTTTGCTTCTATAGTGAATGGGAATACATCTACATCGAATATGGATAAAAATTCGAAGTCAGAAGAACAAAGGAATGCAAACAATATAGGTAAGACTCCAATAGACACTTCAAAAGCAAATGCTACAGATACTAGTGTTTTTTTAGAGAATTTGAAAGTGGGAGAATTCACTTTGAAAGCAGCTCTTCCACTGAGAGCTCGAGCCAAAAGCAATCCCAATATGGGAAAGACAGCAAGGGAAAATCAAATGGACAGAACTGCACACTTTTCAAAGAAAAGGAGGATGTAAAAACTGATCTTATTGTTAACATTTCTTCCTTTACTGTAACTAATGAACAAAACAGTTTGCTTAATAAGGGTTTGTCTTTTATACCTGCCAAGAAGAAGAATTAACTGAAATGCTAACAGACTTGAAATTGCTTGGTAGGAATTTATCATTAAAAAGCATGTTTCGTAATAATGAAAATGTCCATGTAAATATATGCAAGAAACCTAGCACTTTTGTACCTCCCACCCCTCCAGGCATACAAAAATTTTTAGATATCTGTGAAAATGCTTTTAATGAAGCTTATACTCCTGGTACACAAGGCTGCACCTTTCATAATTTAAATACAGAAGAATATAGGGCTCTACATGAATTGCAGGATTTACATTCTCTTATTATTAAACAAGCAGATAAAGGTGGTAAAATTGTATTAATGGACAAAGATTTATATGTTAACCAGATGAAGGTTTTGCTATTAGATACTTGTACCTATCAAATGCTGACAAAAACAGCTGTAATTGCTATCACTGATAAAGTGTCTTTTTTAGTGTTTGATTTACTGATTACAGGATTAATTGATGAATCCTTATTTAATTATTTTTCAGTACAAAAACCTCTAGTCCCTAGGATCTATGGACTCCCTAAAATCCATAAACATCCCATGGTTCCTCCTTTACGCCCCATCGTATCAGGAGCAGGATGGTGCACTGAGCCTCTATCTATTTATGTAGAAGGCATTTTACATGAGTTCTTGGATAGTTGTTATACAGTTCTTAGAGACACAAAAATGTTTTTACAGCGGTTGCAAAATAGAATGGAAACCATTGATAATGATGAAGAATTTGTATTCCTTACCATGGACATTGAATCTCTTTTTACTAGTATTCCAAATGTTTGGGGTATTGATAGAATAAGAGAATTCCTCGATATGAATAAGAAGCTGACTACTAATAAGATTATGCTAGTCTGTGCACTATTGGAGATTATACTTGAAAATAACATTGTAGCTTTTCAGGATCAATTTTTTCTACAGAAGATTGGCGTGGCTATGGGCAGTTAGTGTGCAAATAGCTATGCCAATCTATCACTAGTACGATGGGAAGAACAATATGTTTTGTCAGATGTTAACCCATTTTTTGGCTACATTCTCTGGTACGTCCGT